>NW_026874515.1:0-16223 GCF_032173495.1 Musca vetustissima
CCAAACTACCAATATTTGTCCTACTTGGATAAAATTTTGGACAGGGCGAAGTCCGTCACTACAAGAAAAATCTGCTCTGAAAAGGAATGTTCTGGTGTGATGCCAAATGTCCGAGCCTTGACACGGTTGAATTTAACTCGTAGATGCAATTTCGCAACAATAGTCGACCTAAATACAACTTATCAAGTAAAGACATTTGGAAGCCACATTGCCCAATATGCCTGATGAGCCGCTTAACCAACGGCGAAACGCGTCGCATAGTGGTGGGAATGTAGTATCTCTCTGGCTTTCCTTTTCATTGCAATTCCGATCATGTAGCTCATCTCGAAAGAGAAATTAATAAAAAACATTTACATGAATGATCTTCGCCCTAAAAAGGCATTAAAAACTAAAAAAATTAAAAAAAATCAGCTTGAGCCCGGCTGGGATTTGAACCCTGGTTCCCATGGCATCTGTTGGTGTCCGGCGCCTTAGAGTTCAAAGCCACCTCCTTATCTTCCTAAGGTTGCACAATATGCAGTTGCATACCATTGAAGAAAAATATTTGTAGTCTGTATGGAAAAAAGTCCGCCACTACAAGAAAAATCTACTTTGAAAAGGTATGTTCTGGTGCCAAATGTCCGAACCTTGACACGGTTGAATTTAATCGTAGATGTAATTTCGGAACAATAGTCGACATAAATACAACTTATCAAGTAAAGACATTTGTAAGCCGCATTGCCCAATATGCCTGATGAGCCGCTTAACCAACGGCGAAACGCGTCGCATAGTGGTGGGAATGTAGTATCTCTCTGGCTTTCCTTTTCATTGCAATTCCGATCATGTAGCTCATCTCGAAAGAGAAATTAATAAAAAAAACTGATAACTGAAATTATTTTCAGTTAACCGAACTCCGCTTAAGTGGAAACATCAAATAACTGAAACAAACATCCAGATATTTTTCCGTTTCAGTAAAGAGGAGTCGACTGTACTGAATAAAGTTAAGTTTCGTGAAAATCGGTTCAGATTTAGATATAGCTCCCATATATATTTTTCCAATTTTATGTAAATATTGGACCAAACTCCTAATTTTGTCCGATTGACACGAAATTTTGCACAACGTATCAAATTTAGACTAGAATGCCGTTTTTGCGTTTTTTTTAATTGGTGCAGAAGCTGACGTAACTTCCATATATATATTCAACGTGTGTCCGTTTTCTGCAAACCGAATATCGTGTAGAAATTTGTCCCATTGTACGCAAAGGACTCCAAATCTACCCGAATGAAATGAAATGTAGCATAGATTGCAGAAAGCAATTTTTCTTTGAGAGAACATTGACAAGAAATTATTAGGATACATATGTAGAATATATTCAAAGTGGTGAAGGGTATCATATAATCGACCCAGCCCGACTTTATTACTTTCCTTACTGGTTTTACATGTTTTGAATGTCATCTTCAACTGGTGGAGGGTATAAAGTTTGGCCTGGCCGAACTCTACTTCGTCTTATCTTGTTTGGAAGATAATTGTTGTCTTTAAAATGTGTGAAATCGCTTATTTTAAAAGCTTTTTTTTATTTTTTATAAAAATAAAATTATTCTGGATTTTAGTTTTGACCACAAACGGTTCGTACGACATTAATGTACTGAATTTGGCATTGAATTGCATCATATTTTTCATAAAATAATGCATTTATTTTATTATTAATCGAATTTATTAATTCCATACTTCAATAATTTTTCCTCCAGTTATTTGGGCTCATTTCATTACCGCATTTTTGTTATATCCCATGTATTTTAAATAGAAATTATTATACATGTATAAGATTATTTGGCTCCTCGAGCCAGCGCAAAAAAAAAACACAAAAAGTTTTCTTTAAAATATTTAATTGTCACTGGGGCAACTTTATTTTACACAAAATTATAATTTAATATAATTTGTAAATATGTTCGCCTCCGATGGGACAATAATTATTAAGTATTAATATTATAAATAATTTCACTTAAAATTAATTTTAATTGTTTTCAACAAAACAGTTAGGTTGATTGGCAGCAAGGCAGATTAATATTTGTTTGTTGGATCGGTTTAATGCAGCACGGCAGAGTATGTAAACAGAACTAAAAACTAATGCAAATAATAAAACATAACAAGCCGGCACTGATGTTATTTACTGCCTCTGTTTATACCCTTCACCACACTGTGGTACAGGGTATTATGTCTTTGTGCATATGTTTGTAACAGGCAAAAGGAAACGAGATAAACACATGGTTCCTTTTGGGAATATGCATAGAATCACTTTTTAAGTCGATTTATGCATGTCCGTCCGTCTGTGTGTCTGTCTGTCCTTGTTAAATTGTAAACAAAGTATAGGTCGCATTTATTATCCGATTTGGATGAAATTTGGCACAGTTCACTTATTTGGCCCAAAGACGAACCCTGTTGAAATTTGGAAAAATCGGTTCAGATTTATATATAGCTCCCATATATATTTTCGTCCGATTTAAGGTAAATGGTGCACCAAAGTCCCTATACATCTTTCGATTTGCACGAAATTTGGCATAGCGTACTGAATTAGGTCTAGAATGATGTGTGTTAAGTTTCCTGAAAATCGGTCCAGATTTAGATATATCTCCCATATATAATATCGTCCGGTTTAAGGTAAATGGGGCACCAAAGTCCCTATATGTGTTTCGATTTGCACGAAATTTGACATAGCGTACTGAATTAGGTCTAGAATGATGTGTGTTAAGTTTCCTGAAAATCGGTCCAGATTTAGATATAGCTCCCATATATTTCATGTATAGCTCCCATTCGTCCGATTTCATGTAAATGGTGTACCAAAGTCCCTATATATCTTTCGATTTGCACGAAATTTGGTATAGCGTAATGAATTAGGTTTAGAATGATGTGTGTTAGGTGTCGTGAAAATCGGTTCACGTTTAGATATAGCTCCCATATATTTTTTCTTCCGAGTGTATGTAAATTTTGCACTAAAGACCCAAAGTTTGTCTGATAGCCACACAATTTGGTACAATGAACTGTAGTTTATATAAGTTAATCTCTGACAAGTCTCATTGAAATCGCTTTACGTTATATAAATATATATATATATATAGCAACTCTATATCTGACCAAATGAAAAATGTAGTATAGGTTGCAGAATGACCTGTTTATGGATCCATTTTCGTGTTTATGGCCCTTCAATGTCTGTTAGGATTCATCTGTTGAATATACCCAAAGTGGTGAAGGGTATAATATAGTCGGCCCGTCCGACTTTCCTACTTTCCTTACTGGTTTCGCTATTACCTTTGTTACGACGTCGCTGTGTTATGTTTAGTAAATAAACAATGCAGCGACAACTACAATAACAAAGAATAACGTAACAGAGACAGTAAACAAAGATCATTGTCCGTGCTACGTTGCCAAATTATGGCCTTGAAACATTAAGAATAGAAAAAGGGAATAGGCAAATTAGAAAATTATAACAAATTAGGGATGTCAGTTCGTGACAGTTTGGGGGAGAAAATAGGGATGCCATATTAGAATGGCATTATGAGGGGAAATTAATAAATATAAATTAATTAAGAACAAATTGTAAATAAAATAAATAAAGGTTTGTTCTCCAACAATAAAATAAAATTATCTTTAAAGTACCGCTTTATTTATGGCATTTTAAAGTTTTAGAAGTATTATTTCCTTGAAATGGAAATAATTTGAAATTCCGTAAAAGCAAAACCGTTTTTGCATGTTTGAATATCAATTGGTTGTCCACACAATTTAATTTAGTTATCCATTTTGTCCCTCATATACCTAGTGTATCATCTTTGGATTTAAAACCCAATAGGAGTCTACAGCTCTTCTGCTTTGGTATTTCTCACACACGTTTCTAATGAAATGTTTATACTTTATAAATAGGCAAAAACTTCGTAATTATTAAAGTATTATATACTTACCTCTATTGAACGCCACTTCAGTGTATCCAATTAAAAGTTCAATCATCAATTGTATACAAGTATTTGTTCATATTTTCTTGTTTTTTTTTTTTATTCCAATTTATTAGTAATAATACTTTTGTGAGTTTCTTTATTTGTCTCTTAGTTTACGGTCTTTTTCTGTTGCTGTTTTTTTTTTCATAATAATATATACATATATATGCACTAATGTCTGTATATAATAATAGTAATAATATATAATCAATTACATTTATTGTATTGCAAATTGGTTTTTTGTTTTTGTTTTTTTTTCGCCTTAAACTTATATGAAAAATATATTCATAATATATTCTCAGAAACTTATTAAGATATTCATTAGTTTTGTTTTTGTTGTTAATCAGATTATGTTTTTTTTCTGACTAGTTATGTAGCAAAAATGTGTTTTTGTGTGTGTGTTTGTTTGGATACTTTTACTAGTTTATTGTATCGTTTCACAAAAAGGAAAATCAGACTAAAAGAAAATTAAATCTCTGTTACAAATTACAAAACAAAACGTTTTTTGCTTCAATTCCCATAATCACCGATAAATGTATCGATTATATAACGTTTCACTACATTTATGGATATTCGTTTGTCTGAACATTGCCGACGTCCTTGCAGTCGTGGTAATATCAATAGTTGTTGTAGTTCGCCCTGCAAGAAAAGAGAAAAGTAATACGAAGAGTCGATTTAATTAACAAGACATAATGCTGTTAATTTAATACAAGATACAAATTAAATTTATACAATTAATTAAGTTATATAAACAGAAACATGGTCTTGTCTAATTAAATCATACTTTACCATATGTTATTACATGTATACACAATTATACAATTGCATTCATATTCACAGAATAGGAATATAGATTCATGTTTAACATGTTTCCCATATAAACATTCGGCCTTTTAAGGTATATTAGGCTTCTTAAAACGTAGAACACTTGTTCACGGAATAATGATATTAGTCCATGTTTTAACGTAGCTACCATATAAATATTCCGCCGCATTTTATTTTGACATTAACACTGATTAAATTCGGATATTTCAAATTCCAACCTAATGGTGGATGGTATAAGAAATTTGATACCGTCGTTTCAAGTAGTGTACCAAATTAGTATAAATCATCATTAAAATTTAAAATAAAATTAACCTTCCACCATCGGTAAACTAACAGTAACTTCCATTGAATTTCTAAAACTTATAATGGAAAATTTAAAAAAAACCCTAAAGAGCCAAAACGAGGTCAATATCGGTTCATGTGGGATGTACAATCTTTATATGAGGCCTTAGCCTTAACATGGACCGTTTTCCAACTAGTAAGAGACCAAATTATTAAATTGGATCCCATTCCATTAAAAATCGGATCAATGATCCTGACTTACTTACTTAGCTGGCTTGTGACAGAACTTTCATTCCATAAGCCGAGCTTAGAAAAGATTTCCAGGCGGGTCGGTCTTTTGCGCTGTTTTTAAACATTCTCACAATATGACCTAACCAACATAGTCGCTGCAGCTCAATACGTCTAACAATGTCGATGTCCGAGAATAGCTGGTACGATTCATGGTTCATTCGACGGCGATATTCACCATCAACGCAGATCGGCCCATAGATCTTTCGGAGAAATTTTCTCTCAAACACTCCAAGAGCTGTCTCATCTGCTTGCGTTAGTACCCATGCTTCAGATCCGTATAACAGCACGGGTAGTATCAGCGTCTTGTAGAGTATGAGTTTGGTCCGGCGGGAGTGCCACTTCTGTTCACTTTTGCCTCTCGTATGACCTTTTCCAGCAGGATGTTAAAAAGATGAATCCTCGTTCGGTATAAAAGGACTCCGATATGTCCTTTCCGAATTTAACAGCTGATCTTGTGCCAGTTAAAGTTATCCTGCATAGACAAAGTTATCCTGCAGACATGGCTTTAAACACCTCTGAACGAACAGGGCTGTCGAATTCGGCTTTAAAGTCGACAAATAGGTGGAATGTGTCGATGTGGTTTTCGTGGGTTTTTTTCAAGATTTGGCGCAGAGTGAAAATCTGGTCAATGGTGGATTTGCCAGGTCTGAAGCCGCATTGGTATGGTCCAATATTGTCATTGACCATTGACTTCAGTCGTTCACACAGTACGCTGGATAGCACTTTATATGCGATGGGAAGGAGACTTATTCCTCTATGGTTGGTACATATCGTCTTGTCTCCTTTTTTGTGCACGGAACGCAGAATGCTGATGTTCCAATCATTGGGCATGCATTCTTCTAGCCAAATTGTGTATCTATCACCAGGTTTCCTTCTTTATCTTTATCTCTACAGGAGGATGTGCCTGCACCAAAGCCTTCGTTTGGTGTTTTACCCGTTGGTAGAATTTTCGGACTTCATTCTGACTCCTGTTCATCTCGATTTGCTCACGCTCACGGTTTTCTTGCTCTTTCTTCCTTTTTTCTGAAAATACGTTTCTTCTCTCTCCTTTTCTCCCGATAGTTCTCCATCGCATTACGTGTTGCTACTGTCCGCAGGGTTGCCCTATACGCTGCGTTTTTCATATCAGTAGCATTACGACACTCCTGATCGTACCACGGATTTCTTGGTACCCAAGTGTTGCTTTTGCTACAGTTTGCAGATTCGCAGATCGTGGTCCTTTATACGTTTGCGGGGATCGTCAACATTAGGGGGTTTTGTTTTCTTCTTATCTTTTTCATAGTAGGTTGAATTTGCGAGAGTGGGCAACTAACGACGCATCAACCCATATTTTTATAGTTCTTATGGGTGAACTCGCGGCACATATTAGCTCACTATTTCATCGGGTGATGAAAATAGCTCCCCAGGTGGCACCGCAGGGAGGTCAGTGTCCACAATTGAGATGAAAGAGGGACCAAGATAAGCCTGGACTTCGCCATGTTAAAGCCAATCAGAGGTCGCTCAAATTTGGCACAGGTCACATATTTGACCCTAGAACGAACTGTATTGCAATTGAAGAAAATCGTTTCAGATTTAGATAAAAAAATTATAACAACCTATATACATACCATTTGAAATTTATGAAAAATTTATATCTACATCTGAACCGATTTCAACAACTGCATTTACATTAAATGGGGCTAAACTATATATGTTAGCATTATTAAAATCTGAACCTATTTCATAAAAATTTCACGAATGTCAACTTGTTTACTACAATACGCTGTACAAAATTTTGTCTTAGTCGGACAAATATTTGCAGTATGGTGCTCCATTTACATAAAATCTAACGAAACTATATATGCGAGCTATATTTAAATCTGAACCGATTTCAACAAAACTTCGAATGCATGAAACTGGACCTAATTCAGCACGCTGTGAAAATTTTGTCTCAATCGGTCAAACATTGGCAGTATGGTGCTCCATTTATATAAAATCGGAGGAAACTATATATGGGAGCTATATCTAAATTAAATTCTCTCTAATTTCAAAAGGGTTCGTTTTTGAGCCAAATAAGTGACCTGTGCCAAATTTCGCCCAAATGGGATCATCAATGCGATCTGCACTTTGCTCACAAAAATGCATGGAAGGACAGACGGACATGCATAAATCGGGTCAGAAAGTGATTCTATGCACATTCTTAAAAGGCACCATATGTCTACCTCGTTTCCTTTTGCCTCTTACAAACATATGCCTGATCTAAATGTATGCACCCCACTTAGTCCAGTAGGACTAATACCACATGATATCCTGCAACGCCAATCAACAATATCAAGCTATTCTTCGGTAGTAAACAATCCAGGTTGTGACCTTCTTATATCTAGCAAGATCTGTGGGAACGAAACTAGTTTTGGAATACGCATATTTTGTTGTTACAACACCAACGAGGGGGCGTGGTGGACTATACAATGCACGAAGGGCTCTATTTAAATAAAATCTTTTTGGTATTTAATTCGTAACGCAAAATACGTAGGGTATTTGGTAATACATTTACATGAAATAGAACGAAAATATATATGGAGGCCAAAACAACTGATGGCCATCTATCCCCGTTTCTTTGCAATCAAAATCCAGGTCGCAGTATTCATCCAATTGTGGTGAAGGATAACACGAATCATTTCATTGCACAATGGTTAATCATATTGGAATTCTATTATTTTATAAAGACTATGCTTGTTAGGTATGTTTTAATAGATTCGGATATAGATATATAGCTTCCACATATATAAGTTCAGTCGATTAAACATATTCACCGAAAGATGTTAGACCAGATATAAATATATACCTTTTCATCTGTTTCCTTGTACAAAGTACTTATAGTCTTGTATTGAACAATACTTACAAAAACAATTAATTTCAATAAAAAATAATTTGACCATTAACCCACTATTAGGATCAATAATTACTTTTTCGAATATCATTAAGTCACAGACGTCCGTTACAACGGCAATACAATTTTATGAACTGTAAAATTACTCTTCAATTTCGAATGAGATTTTTATGGCCATAAAACTGAATGAACATTTCAATAGCACAATTTCAATTGTGTTTTATATTGAAATGTAACAAAATATAATTACAATATTTGGTTTTTGTTTTTACTTTCAATATTGTATATTCATATACTTACATTGAAACCTCGTCCAACTTCAACATCGGCATCCAAAGGCAATGAAAATAAACGTTTCGAAACGACAAAACTGTTCGATCAGGAACAATCGATGTAAATCGTTATGAAATCACCATTTTTTATGCTGTCAGAAACAAAGGAACAAACAAAAACAGTCAAATATGAAAATTCGTAATAAAATTAATTTATTTTGTGTTTTTGTTGTTGTTGTTGTTCGCATAAAATAAAATGTAATAACATTTGAACATTGAATGGAGAACGCAAAACAACAGAAACAAAAACAAAAAACCTCAACTATGGCCAATAAAAATGTAAATTTCAGTAACTCAGCCAAGGGCCAAAGGCATTTTATGTTGAATATTACAAAGATACACACACACGCACATACAGGATGTTCAGAAATACATTTATGGGAAAACGAGACTCTCAAACACACACTCATACATACAATAGTCATGTATTCACACAGCTTTTCACCACAAAGTTTTTACCCACCTTATGGCCACTTGATGCCACCGATAGTCGTATAAATTAAATTGAATGGACAGCATTTCAGTGGTTTTATCCCTTTCCAAATACAGGTGTAAACCATCTCGATATGTTTCCAAGTACAGATTGTGTGTACCATTGCGAATGGAGAATATTGTCGCCGTTGTAGCTGCTGTCGCCGAGTTATAACTGTCATTCTGCCAATGAGGTTAAGTTTTCACATTTACAAGAGTTAAATGGCCGTTAAAGAGGAGCCAAGTTTCAGATCACAGCAAAGGGAATGGACATAAAAGAAATATAGTGATAAAATTGAATTAAGACATAATACGTAAATAAAAGGGAATATATAATAATATAATAATGTTGAAGGGACATGTATGGAAGGTGTAGACTCAGTTAAATAAAGTTAGTAGTATATATTATAAGAGCCTTTAACATTTTATAGATGTCACTTTTGGGGACCTAAGAGTGTGAAAAACATATATGCAGAATCATTTCAATAAGGGGTTCATCCATGCAAATCAACCTGGGTTTAATTTGCATTCCTGGGAAGCATTATTCGCAGAAAAGTTTCAATACTTGTTTATATTTTGACATAGTCCAAATATAACCAGCAAGGAAAGTAGTGAAGTCGGACTGGGTCTAGTTAATATATTGTAAACTAATAAATTTCATTTGACGAGAACGGAATTTTATTCACACTATGCACGTGGTAACATTTTACCAATATTAGTTCAAGTCCGAAGATGGGACACATGGATATGGGAGCTATGTCTGCATATGGATAATTTCAACAAAAAACACTAATGTCATTCTGGTCACAACTCTCTAAAAAATATAAATAGGAGATATATCAAAATTTGAATTGATTTTATCAAAATTTGCTGAGATGGGTTTATACTAACTTCAGTACGTTTTGCAAAATTTTGTGTCAATCGACCTTACCTTTGGATCTTTGGTGTATCTCTTTCAAGAGTTCTTGAGA
This sequence comes from Musca vetustissima, assembly GCF_032173495.1. NCBI lineage: Eukaryota > Metazoa > Arthropoda > Insecta > Diptera > Muscidae > Musca > Musca vetustissima. The sequence continues at coordinate 10,008 of NW_026874515.1, forward strand.
TTTTCACTTGAAATTTTGACCCCGAGAAAGGGGAGGGGGGTCCACTTAAGTGCAGTATATCTAAAAAAATAAAAACCGAGAACCGAGGGCTGATCAAAAGATGTTTTCCATAGAAAATTACGTGACCACCACTTTATATTTTCTTCTGATTTTATGTAAATTGTGCACAAAAGACCTAACGATTGACCGATTGGCACACAATTTTCTACAATGTACTGAAGATAATATAATTTAATCTGTGGAAAGTTTCGTTGAAATTGGTTCAGATTTAGATATAGCTCTCACATATATATACGCCCGATTTTAGGCGAATGATGCACCATATATATTTCGAACGGGTGTCCGATTGAGATTAAATTTTTGACAGTGCGACATACCGAATAGCGTGTATCGATTTACACAAATTTATATATATATATATATATATGGGAAATTACAAAATTCTTTTAAAATTCCATTAAAAAAAAATTTGAAAAACATTTTTGCAAGCACATTTATGATTTTTGGTACATAGGTTAAGAAAAATATGCTGATTCGAAATCTGTTCGCGTTCACAAATTCGGATGCTGCGCACAAAAGTTATAGCGGTTTTAAATCTTGTATTTCAAATATAAATTAAATTAATTCCTATTTGTTGTAATTCGCGAATTTCTTCACAAATGTATAAACACATTTGTTTTCTTTGCATACTTGTCAAATCACATTGAAATACGAAAAACAAATAAAAGCATGAAAATATCTGAAAATAAAATAAATTAATTTTTGAATTGCCACAAAATGTTTTTTTCAATTTTTGATTTTTTTTGTGTGGTTAAGATAATACGTTTTAGTCTAGATCTTCTACAACACGTGACGATTTCTTCTACAAATTCTTCGAGATGATTGTTAAATATCGGTAGATTCCTCTGTTAAGAGTTTTGACTTTAAAAATGAGCAAATATATTGCAGTTACAATACATAAAAATGATCAATATTAAAAAGCATGCAGTTCGCGTATTCCTTGAAATCAGTTGATGCGCATGCGGTTTTCGTATAAATCGAATCAATCTCTTCCAAAAATTATGCATTTTTCGAGGTTTCATTTAGCGGCCAAAGTGTGATGCTCGATGCACTTTACTAAAAATGACCCTAAAAATGACTAAAAATTGCGCAACGTTCATACGATTTTTATGCCCATCCGATTTCAGTAATCTCCTATGAAAATACACAAAAGGACACCTATTTTAAAAGGATCGGTTAAGAACCGCGGATGTGCCTCCACAATCGATTTTGGATAAAATTCGCATATTATTCGCGTATCGATATATTTCTTACCTATTTTCACACAGATTCGCGAATATGATAACACAAGAATGATTGCATGTGAAATCAATTCGAAGAAAAACGCGATTATATACGCGAATTTGTCAAAATAAGTTTTTGGAGTTTTTCCCACATTCAACTAAAATCACGTGGGGTTCCACGGAATTTGAATGGACTTTCTTAATTTTATACTCAAAAAATATGCTTTTTTATAAAAATTTACGCACCAAATGTTCATCTTTGGAACCCAATTGCAAAGAAGTTACGGTGAGCACATTCATGAGATATACACTGAAGGAAGCAAAATCACGAGTTCTACAATCCAATAAATAGTTTAGTCCATTATCTGGATGCGCATCCTAATTGTAAGACAAATTCAAAAAAAAAAAAAAAAAAAAATCAGCATCCTTTTTGGGTGGATGCAGTGATTATATCGAAAAATCGTACAATAGAACCATATTGTCCATGGGATATTCTGCAACTCAGTCACTGATCCCATGTGCGTGCGTTGTGTAGTTTAGCCACAAATCAGGAAGGAACACAAAAAAACTCTTTGGCTTCAACACATGTTTACCCACTTTTTTACATTACCACCATCACAGCTTCCACGCAACTTATTATTTTTTACCAATATTTTAAGATTTTGACAAGAACACTTCATTTTATACAAATGAATTTAAATTATATACAATATGTTCATATTTCGCGAGTTATAAGCTTGCAAACCTCAGCTTCAAGCAATTTAAAAGATTTTTTTTTAATTTCCCATATATATATATATATACTAGCTGGACCAGGGACGTACGCAGGGGGGCGGCCCTGGGGGCCCGGGCCCCCCCCCGAAATGAATTTTTTTCACAGTAAATTTATGTTTGCAACTCAAAAAAGCGAGTAATATATTCAGACACGTGATTGTCACTACGTAGATTATAAGTAAAGCGTGTTATGGTATTAATAATTCGCTTTAGCTTATTAACATGCAAATCAATGGATCCCGAATACACTCCAAGTCGATATAAGAGCAGCGACATTAACAGAGCATTTGCCAGTATTAACTTTACACCTTGCGTTAAATATAAATTAGATGCAAAAATTCTACGCAAAGTGTTCCCATCTTTCCCCATAATAATAATAATTTTGCATTGATCTAGGAATATATTAAAGGATAAGGGATTATTATTATTAGAAAAAAATCCCAAGCTTTTGTTTTGAAAAAATTGACATTAAAATAATGCACAGAACGCAGTGCATAAAACGACTTAGATGTATATTTTTGTTACCTTCCATCCAAGTAGAAGTATCCATTGAAAATCAGTAATAGGATCAGCGAATAAAAATTAAAGTCTCCGATTTTAAACGTGTCTTCTACATCATCAAACGATTTATAATTAAAATTCACACTAATCACTTCGGTGTTTTTTAAGCCAAATGAAATTTTTTCCAAAGTAAACATGTTTTCACAAACGGAAAATAAAACAGTAAGGAAAGGAGTAAATTCGGACTGGGCCGACTATATGATACCCTTCACCACTTTGGGTATATTCTACATATGTATCCTAATAGACGTCGCCATTTTGAAGGAACATTGACATAAAATTGAACGAACTTAAATATGTGACATTTAACTATATCTAAACCGAATAACATCAATCCCTACACATGTTATTCTGCAAAAAATGCTAAATTTTGTAAATCGATTTAAGGGGACCCCCCCATTCTCGGGGTCAAAAATTTTGTTGATATAATTCGAATCTACACTAATTATAGAATGTCCCTACAAAATTTCAAATGAAAATCTCAAGAACTCTTGAAGATATAGCCGATTTATTGTGTCAGCATCAAGTGACGGCTGAAGGGCTTCTCAAACTTTAAACGCGTTTTTCTCTAAACATTTTTTTGCGAATGGCGGGCACGATAGCTCAAAAACTAATATCCCAATAGATTTCAAATTTTTACACGTTTCTCTGTGAGTGTATAGCTATCGTATGAACTAGGATAAAACCAATCGGTGAAGATCTTCCTCATTCTTTGACTTGGGCTTTGGTAAAAAATCGGCGATTTTCCAAAAATATTTTTTCAAAGGTCCACCATTTTGTTAATTTTAGAGCGAAGTCAATAATCCTAGTTCATACGAGAGCCAGACATGTACTCTTTCTAACACCGTTGGAATTTTCACAACAACAAAACAATATTTTTTTTTTTTTTTTGTAAATTATTTTTCTTCTATTTTAAATCTTCAATTAAATATGTGTAAAGTTACAAACCTTAACAAGCATTGGTATTGATTGAAAATCTTGAAAAATTAAAATCGAGAATGGGTGGGGTTCCCTTAAAGCAATCTTGACACACACTATTTGGTATGTTGCTCGGTTTAAAATTTAATCTCCATCAGACTTCAATTGATTACGTGGTGTACATTTACCATGAACAGAATTCAAAGAAACTTACCAGAGATTAATTTATATCGGGCGAACATATATATGGAAACTACACCTAAATCTGAACAGATTTTCACGAAACTTTGCTAGACTATTCTAGACTTAATTCAGTACGCTAAGCCAAAATTCGTGCAAATCGTTTATATAGAGGCTTTAGTGCACCACTTACATAAAATCGGACGAAAATATATATATGGGAGCTATATCTAAATCTGAACTGATTTTCACGAAACTTTGCACACATTATTCTAGACTTAATTATGCCCGCTATGCCAAAATTCGTGCAAATCGAAAATATATAGGGACCATTTACATTAAATCGGACGAAAATATATATAGGAACTATATTTAAATCTGAACCGATTTTCACCAACCATATTTCATTCAAATCGGATTATAAATGCGACCTGTACATTGTTTGCAATTTAACATCAACAGACGGACGGACGAACATGCGTAAATAGACTCAGAAAGTGATTCTATGCATATTCTCAAAAGGACCATATGTCTAGTTCGATTTCGTTTGCCTGTTACAAATATATGCACAAAGACATAATACCCTGTATCACAGTGTAGTGAAGGGTATAATTAATGTCAATTATTTCACTGAATTTTCTACTTATGTTTTTCAATATACATAGATACATATGAATTTTATGTATTTTAATATATATCCCATTGTTCCAAAATATATCCTCATCGGATGATCCGTATTTACATCCGTTTTACTCAACCAAATTTTCAAGTCTAAAAATATACACATAGCAAATGTACATATGTACATACATTTATTCTTTCAGATGTATGAATACTTTTGATGCAATTACTCCGCATCCACGCGGACTTTTAAAAGTTTGTCTAACCTATGTTACTTCCATGGGATCGCATGACGTACTGTGAACATTTAATAAAAATCTGTTCAGTGTTTTTGAGTTCACAAACAATATATTTTCTATATACATATACATTCAAATGCAATGAGTAGTACATTTTACCTTGATCGTACCATGCTCATGTTGTATCCTAACAGACGTCGCCCTTTCGAAGGAACATTGACGTAAAATTGAACGAACTTAAATATGTGATCTTTATCTATATGTAAACGGACTAACATCAATCCCTACACATGTCATTCTGCAAATCGATTTAAAGCAAACTTGACACACGCTATTTTGTATGCTGTACTGTTTAAAATTTAATCTCAATCAGACACCCACTGATTATTTGGGGTACAATCAACATGAGTAGGTCGAAATTATATATTGAAGCTATGCTATATCTAAACCCGAACCGATTTCAACGAAACTTGCCACGTCTTAATTAATATTAACATCAGTAGGTTGTGTCTATCGGCCTAGCTATGGGTCTTTAGTGCACCATTTACTTAAAATCAGACGAAAATATATAAAGGACGTATATCATTCTAGACTTAATTCAGTAAGCTATGCCAAAATTCGTGTTAATCGAAAAATATATAGGACGAAAATATAAATGGGAGCTATATCTAAATCTGAACCGATTATCGCGAAACTTAGCACACATAATTGTAGGCTTAATTAAGTCGCTTTGCCAAATTTCGTGCAACTTTGGTGCACCATTTACCTAAAAACGGGCGAAACTATATATGAGAGCTATATCTAAATCTGTACCGATTTTCACGAAACTTGGAGCACATCATTCTAGACTTTATTCAGTACGCTATGGCCAAATCGGATTATAAATGCGACTTGTACTAAGTTTACAATTTAACATAAACAGACGGACGGACATGCATAAATCGACTCAGAAAGTTTTTCTATGCATAGTCTCAAAAGGAACCATGTGTCCTTTTGCTTGTTACAAACATATGCACAAAGCCATAGTACAGTGTGGTGAAGGGTATAAAGAGGGCAGATGTGTGTACAGTACTAATTTGTGTATACAGTCCAAATTATTTGAATCGCTCCGTACTCGAATTGTACAAATTCTGTCATCAGTATCACTTTTTTGATTCAGATACTTCCACCTTTATCATTGTCATAAAAACAAATTGGGAATTGGCAACACCTACATAAAGGTGGTTTGTGAACTTAGTAAAGAATCTGTGGTTTGTGTATTTACTAATACTTTGCTATAATTGCCAATTCCAATTCTTTGCTATAATGGCCAATTCTGATCTAAAAAGGGCAATTTGTATGGGGGCTAATGTTTCCCCTGCCCCCATCAAAAAATTAAGTACCCTATGTTACCACAAATGTACTCAAAAATCGACTGTGAAAATTTCATGAAAATCCGTTCAGTAGTTTAGGAGTCTATAGCTAACACTGATCAAACAAACAAACAAACAGAAATTCCCCTTCCAAAGGCCAAAAAAGTAAATCCATAATATGGTAATTTTTACCATGAAATGTGTAACTGACATAGAATTTTTAAACGTATAGCATTATTGCTGTGAGAAAAAACCGTAACTCAAGTGGCAGTACATTCCAACATCGCG
>NW_026874516.1:0-16119 GCF_032173495.1 Musca vetustissima
ATTCTGAAAGTCCGTTAGGCAAAGTTTGTTTTTCGGCATATGGTGTATATATTCTGAAAGTACATTTCGAGACCTTTCAATTGATGTGGGTATCAATACTGCATCCATTTTAGTTTTTGCGCAATATGGCGTTTTCTACCCAGAGTCCCCACTGTCACTGAGACTTTCAACCAAAATCGAGAAAATCCGTTAGGCGAAGGTTTGTTTTCCGGCATATGGTGTATATATTCTGAAAGTACATTTCAAGACCTTTCAATTGATGTGCGTATCAATACTGCATCCATTTTAGTTTTTGCGCAATATGGCGTTTTCTACACAGAGTCCCCACTGTCAATGAGACTTGCAAGGAAAATCGAGAAAGTCCGTTAGGCGAAAGTTTGTTTTTCGGCATAGGGTGTATATATTCTGAAAGTACATTTCGAGACCTTTCAATTGATGTGCGTATCAATACTGCATCCATTTTAGTTTTTGCGCAATATGGCGTTTTCTACACAGAGTCCCCCGCTTTTTTCCACAACATGGCGTTTTCTACACAGACTCCCCATTGTCACTGGAAAATCGAGAAAATCCGTTTAGCAAAGTTTTTTCTTCGGTATAAGGTGTATATATTCTGAAAGTACGTTTCGAGACCTTTCAATTGATGTGGGTCTCCATACTGCATCCATTTTAGTTTTTGCGCAATATGGCGTTTTCTACCCAGAGTCCCCACTGTCACTGAGACTTGCAATGAAAATCGAGAAAATCCGTTAGGCGAAGGTTTGTTTTTCGGCATATGGTGTATATATTCTGAAAGTACATTTCGAGACCTTTCAATTGATGTGGGTCTCAATACTGCATCCATTTTAGTTTTTGCGCAAGTCCGTTAGGCGAAAGTTTGTTTTTCGGCATAGGGTGTATATATTCTGAAAGTACATTTCGAGACCCCATTGTCACTGGAAAATAGAGAAAATCCGTTTAGCAAAGTTTTTTCTTCGGTATAAGGTGTATATATTCTGAAAGTACATTTCGAGACCTTTCAATTGATGTGGGTCTCCATACTGCATCCATTTTAGTTTTTGCGCAATATGGCGTTTTCTACCCAGAGTCCCCACTGTCACTGAGACTTGCAATGAAAATCGAGAAAATCCGTTAGGCGAAGGTTTGTTTTTCGGAATATGGTGTGTATATTCTGACAGTACATTTTGAGACCTTTCAATTGATGTGGGTCTCCATACTGCATCCATTTTAGTTTTTGCGGAATATGGCGTTTTCTACACAGAGTCCCCACTTTTTTCCACAACATGGCGTTTTCTACACAGACTCCCCATTGTCACTGGAAAATCGAGAAAATCCGTTTAGCAAAGTTTTTTCTTCGGTATAAGGTGTATATATTCTGAAAGTACATTTCGAGACCTTTCAATTGATGTGGGTCTCCATACTGCATCCATTTTAGTTTTTGCGCAATATGGCGTTTTCTACCCAGAGTCCCCACTGTCACTGAGACTTGCAATGAAAATCGAGAAAATCCGTTAGGCGAAGGTTTGTTTTCGGAATATGGTGTGTATATTCTGACAGTACATTTTGAGACCTTTCAATTGATGTGGGTCTCCATACTGCATCCATTTTAGTTTTTGCGCAATATGGCGTTTTCTACACAGAGTCCCCACTTTTTTCCACAACATGGCGTTTTCTACACAGACTCCCCATTGTCACTGGAAAATCGAGAAAATCCGTTTAGCAAAGTTTTTTCTTCGGTATAAGGTGTATATATTCTGAAAGTACGTTTCGAGACCTTTCAATTGATGTGGGTCTCCATACTGCATCCATTTTAGTTTTTGCGCAATATGGCGTTTTCTACCCAGAGTCCCCACTGTCACTGAGACTTGCAATGGAAATCGAGAAAATCCGTTAGGCGAAGGTTTGTTTTTCGGCATATGGTGTGTATATTCTGAAAGTACATTTCGAGACCTTTCAATTGATGTGGGTATCAATACTGCATCCATTTTAGTTTTTGCGCAATATGGCGTTTTCTACACTGAGTCCCACTGTCACTGAGACTTGCAAGGAAAATCGAGAAAGTCCGTTAGGCGAAAGTTTGTTGTTCGGTATAAGGTGTATATATTCTGAAAGTACGTTTCGAGACCTTTCAATTGATGTGGGTCTCCATACTGCATCCATTTTAGTTTTTGCGCAATATGGCGTTTTCTACCCAGAGTCCCCACAGTCACTGATCCGTTAGGCGAAGGTTTGTTTTTCGGAATATGGTGTGTATATTCTGACAGTACATTTTGAGACCTTTCAATTGATGTGGGTCTCCATACTGCATCCATTTTAGTTTTTGCGCAATATGGCGTTTTCTACACAGAGTCCCCACTTTTTTCCACAACATGGCGTTTTCTACACAGACTCCCCATTGTCACTGGAAAATCGAGAAAATCCGTTTAGCAAAGTTTTTTCTTCGGTATAAGGTGTATATATTCTGAAAGTACATTTCGAGACCTTTCAATTGATGTGGGTCTCCATACTGCATCCATTTTAGTTTTTGCGCAATATGGCGTTTTCTACCCAGAGTCCCCACTGTCACTGAGACTTGCAACCAAAATCGAGAAAATCCGTTAGGCGAAGGTTTGTTTTCCGGCATATGTCATTGTCACTGGAAAATCGAGAAAATCCGTTTAGCAAAGTTTTTTCTTCGGTATAAGGTGTATATATTCTGAAAGTACATTTCGAGACCTTTAATTGATGTGGGTCTCCATACTGCATCCATTTTAGTTTTTGCGCAATATGGCGTTTTCTACCCAGAGTCCCCACTGTCACTGAGACTTGCAATGAAAATCGAGAAAATCCGTCAGGCGAAGGTTTGTTTTTCGGAATATGGTGTGTATATTCTGACAGTACATTTTTGTTTAACACAGTGAAATCCACACATACATTAACATCATTTATTAATAAAAATCACTCTCACTTTGCTGCATCAGTTTTGTTACATTTGTTTTGTTATATTTGTTTGTCACATTTGCTTTGTTACATTTGTTTTGTTTACGATTTATAACAAACACAAAACGAACATTTGTCATATGTTTCATTGTTGTGTATGATCGATCTGTCAACTGTCATTGCTTGTTACACAGACCATTGATCAGCTGGTGTGGTCTTACAAGTTGCGTAGTTAGTGCGACGTAACGTACGATTTATAAAGTATCGTAAAAAATTTAGCACACACATTGAATTCCATTATAAAAATAATAGTATAGTAAAATAAACAACAAAAAATAATAAAATTAAAGGAAAAATAAATAAAAAAGTGAAAATAATTTAAAAAATCATTTAAAATACATAAATATTTATAAATTAATATTATAATTTTTTCTCTTAAAGTTTAAAAAATAAACATTTATTGAGAATAAGAAAATATTTACAGCAAACACATTAAAAATTTATATAACTTCATTTATTTTTATTTTTAAAATAAATTGAAAGTTGAAGTGTTTCGTACATTCAAAAGTAATAAAATTCATAAATAATAAACCAATTTAAAAAATATTAAATAATATAATAAATATATAAAAACTAATAAATTAAATTTCAAATTAAAATAAATAATATTACAAAATGATTTCTAAATTGATTTCAATGATTTCAAAATTAATTTGAATACGAGGCCGAAAACCTTCTGCAAATTTGCATTAAAATAGATAACACTCAAGAAAATGAGCTTTCAGATTGTTTAATAGGTATTAAATTAGAATCAAGGGATGAAGGATGGCACAATGTACACAGTGCATTTGAAAGTGTATACTTTATAGAAGGCGATGAAGATTGCAAATTGACAGCCAGAGATATGTTTGAGTCCGCCAGAGACAATTATCAAACGACAAAGGCCAATTTGTTAGAAATTCAAAAAAATAGAAAAAGTAAAAATGCATATGACGCTAGAGGCGATTTAACAGACCCTTCACTGTTTCACAACTCAGGTCAGTATCCCCCAAATACCGCATTTAACATGTCGGACATTTGTATTGAAGTTCCACCTTGCGACACTCAAGACTTCTATGGAAGTTATGAAGAATGGCCTACATTCAGAGATACATTTACGGTAACCATCCCAGACTCACCCCAGCTCAAAAACTTTACCATTTGCGTAACAAAACTAAGGGTGAGGCTGGCAGAATTGTAGATCGTTACCCCTTATCGGATCAAAACTTTTCCTTGGCATGGGAAGCTTTGAAGATTCGATATGAAAATTTAAGAGTTTTAGTGGACAACCAGTTAAATATTCTTTTTAACCTTTCGACAGCAAAGGTAGAAAATAGTGAAGAAATCAAAAGAATTCAATCAACAGTTAGCGACTGTCTAGCTATTTTAAAAGCTCATAGCGTAAAAGTAGACCAATGGGATCCAATTTTAATTTATTTGTGCTCAACTAAACTTCCGGTTGAGACATTAACATTATGGGAACAATCGCTCGAATCCCATTCAGAGCTCCCAAAATGGTCAAAAATGGAAGAATTTTTAAGAAAAAGACATCACGTTCTAGAGCGAATTGATGCCATTAGGCCACAAACTTCATTTACTGTGCATCAAAATGCACAAACGACTTACACAAATAGATGTGTTATGTGTGATAAAAACCATATTCTCAAAAACTGTCCCAGATTTAACAATATGGCAGTGAATCAGAGAAATGAATTTGCTCGAGAAAATATCTTGTGTAATAATTGTTTGAAGAGTGGACATAATTCAAGAGATTGTTTCAGTGCGCTTAGATGTTTATACTGTAAGAAAAAACATCACACTAAGCTCCATCTTGAAAATACATACCAGTAACCTACGAGTACCGACTCAATAAGAATGGATTTACAATGTCCTCCTTCGGGAGCAAATACACAAACAATACCGCATGTCACGACAGATGACATGCTAAGTACATCCAATTATTCAGTACAAAGATCTAGGGTAGAATCTAATTTGACAATGAGTGAAGATGATGTTTTGCTACCAACAGCGCTTGTAAAAATCAAGTGTAATGAAAAAACTTTCACAGCAAGATCTTTATTAGATACAGGATCTAAAAGATCATTTATAACCAGCAAAATGGTAAACCGAATTGGCGTTGAAACAAGTAAGTCTAATTTCGACATTAGCGGACTTAGTGGGTCAGTAGTCGCACACACTAATAAAACGTGCAAAATCACTTTGTGTGGAAATACAAATAATATGGTAAATGTAAATGCGTTAGTAATAAAAAGCCTAACAAGCAAAAATCCCACTGAATCTATACCAATTTTTGATCGAAATGAAATTCGTGATTTAAAACTAGCAGATCCTGGATTCCTAAAATCAAATGAGGTTGATATATTAATTGGTAGCGATGTAGAGTAACTTCTGGTAATGTGGACCATGCTTCAAATGTGGACCACCCCCCATATCTAAGAAAATGCTTGAAATATGCCAATGCCGCCTTGATAAATGTTTTCCTAATTAGTGAAAACAAACATCAAACTTGGTTTTTAATAAATAATTGCAATGTTGAAAATTTAGTAGGTGAAAATGTAGCTTTGATTGCAAAAGTGTGATTTGAAAATTTTTTAGCACAATAGTCGAACGATTTTGTAAAATAGTCGAACATTTTGTTTTTCTCGAATATAAAGAGGTTATGTGGTTTTCTTGTTTTCTTTAACAAAAATACACATTTATCTGTAATTACTTTCGGTTATTTTTAAAGTTTTATTCATTTTTGAAGCCGATAATTATTTTTAAATAAAAATATTCAATGTCGGGTAATGTGGACCACTATAAAAAAGTGGGACATTTTCATGAGGACGAGTTCGAAACAAGGGCGCATTTAATCTGCGAGGAGGTATTCAATCCTCTGAAAACTCGATATCCGAAATTATAGGTGCCTCGGTTGGATAATGAAGCAAGGACCTTCAAAATACCGCAAATGGGGTGGTACCCTTAAATGGGGGCAATTCCAAAACATGGACCTATATATTTTTGCATTCATTGTTACCCAAGAGTGCAATAAATTGAAATTTATCACAATTAATCCACAACCTACCTTTAACTTACTGATCCTCATTACCCACACATACTGGTCCACATTACCCGCCAAGTTATTTTTATATGCAGTTTAGAGTTTTTTGAAATATAATGCAATAACATTTTTATGGACAAATATATATAATTTTTGACCTGGAATATAATTAGCCAACAAATCTACCATGCTGTGAAAACAATTTGTTTTTATTTTTTACCGTTGTTACGCCCACAATATCAAAAAAAGAAAATGGTGGTCCACATTACCCGAAGTTACTCTATTACCATCGATAATATTGAATGGAACTAAAACAAATATCTTTGGGAGTATGATAGCACAAAATTCAATATTTGGGTGGTACAGATAAGCAAATTTCAGAAGAAAACCATAATAATATTTGTATAAGTTAAAATAAATTTAAAGTCCCACACTAGCAATAAAGTAATAAAATGAATGAGCAAATGTGAGATGTAGAATACAAGTCCTTTCGTCGGAATTGGTACTTGAAAACATATTTGTAATCTTAAAATAATAAAAGTGATTAAAAAATTATGTATTTGGCGATTTTACAAGTATGTGTAATGGATATATTGTGAGAATTGAAAGAAATGCTGATGAAATTTGTTGAGAACAAACATTGTGTCGCAGACACATTTACTGGTGGTGATGTAATGGCAAATCAACCGCTTGGAAGAGCTTGTTGTGCGCATTTAAGTCAAAAGTCACTTGAGGTGACAACAATATGATTAAAAATAATCATTTGAGAACGTTTGATGAAATTGTAATTCTTAATTTCACAAAAAAATCCACTTGAGGTGGAAGATGTGTATTTAAGATTATAGTAAAAAATATGTATAACCACTGGAGGTGGCTAAAGAGGTGATCAAGTTTATTAACATAGATCCCTCGAAGAATAAAATTTGATTAAAGATGAAATTCACTTGAGGTGATAAGAAATATGTAAAAAGTCCACTAGAGGTGGCTACGAAGCTGATCAGAATTTATAACTGATCCCTTCAATATAATTTGTTTTTAATTTCCACTAGAGGTGGTCGTTTGTCACTAGAGGTGACTAAACAAAAAATAAAAAAAAAATGAAAAGAATGAAACAATAAAAGAGAAATATTTTAAATGAAAGTCAATTACTAATGCCATATTGAGTATGGCGAATTTTCTTCTTTCAAGTATTTTTTGCAGAGAGTTTGAATAACTGATGATTTGAAATTGAGCATGGATGAGTCCAAGAAGAATGCAAATTTATAAAAAATGTTCCGTATCCATTGTTGCAACCGTGCAAGGGGCCCGGCATGTTGAGGTTCCATCGATTATGGCATCGATAAACCTATTTATCAGTACCTCAACGATTATCTATCATCAACAGAGAATACCAATCGCTAAGAAAGAAGAAGCAAGAAAGCTAAAATACTTTGCCGCAAAAACATTAAGGATTGTTTTAAAAGGAATAAAACATTAATTCAGACCGCCAGAGTCTTTAAATTAAACAAGTGTTTTATTTTACCAACCACCACCAGTTCCTAATTAGCAACACGTAAGTATCGCCTGTATACTTGTTGTGTTGTCTAATATTCGTATTTATTGTTGTTCGTCTTTGTGCAACAAATATTTTCGGTTCTAAAGCTACTCTGTAGATTTAGAACCCCTACAAGTCCATACGCCTGTATCGGAACTTGTACATGACCCTTCTGCCAAACTTCCTGCAAGATGGGGTTGAAAATGGTTAAATATGTATTTATAGGTTGATTCGATTCAATAGATTAAAAAAAATAATTTTTAAATAATCTTTGACTAACAGTGGTAATATTCCCTTAAACATATCAAAAAATCAAAAATTCAAAAAACGTTTCGTTTTAATTGAAAAATAATTTATTTTATTTTCAGATATCTTCATACTTCTATTTGTTTTTCGCGACTATTAAACGGTTTTTCAACGTGATTTGAGAAGTATGTAAAGAAAACAAATGTGTTTAAGCATTTGTGATGAAATTTGAAATACAAGATTTAAAACCGCTATAACTTTTGTGCGCAGCATTCGAATTTGTGAACGCGAACAGATTTCGAATCAGCATATTTTTCTTAACTTATGTACCAAACATCATAAATTTGTAATTTCCCATATGGACAATATTGCCAATTTTTATACCCTTCACCACACTGTGGTACAGGGTATTATGTCTTTGTGCATATGTTTGTAACAGGCAAAAATAATCGAGATAGACCCATGGTTGCTTTTGAGAATATGCATAGAATCACTTTCTGAGTCGATTTATGCATGTCCGTCTGTCCGTCCGTCCGTCCGTCCGTCTGTCCGTCCGTCCGTCCGTCCGTCCGTCTGTCCGTCCGTCCGTCCGTCCGTCCATGTATTTTTGTTAACAAAGTACAGGTCGCATTTATGATCCGATTTGGATGAAATTTGGCACAGGTCACTTAATTGGCCCAAGGACGAACCCTATTGAAATTGGAGAAAATCGGTCCACGTTTAGACATAGCTCCCATATAAGGGTACCCCCCAATTTTCAGTATTTTGAGGTTATTTAGCACGTTTTTTAACTGAATTCGCTGAAATTTGGTACTTTGAGTTCTTATTGGGTAGCAAATCTCCCTACTAAAAATCATAAATATAGGTCCATTTTTTCGGATAGTCCCCATATAAGGGTAGCCCCAATTTTCGCTATTTTCGGGTTCTTGAGCTCGTTTTATAACTGAATTCTCTGAAATTTTGTACAGTGGGTTCTTATTGGGTACCAAATTACTCCACTAAAAATTATAAATATAAGTCCAGTTTTTCTGGTAGTCCCCATATAACGGTACCCCCAAATTTTTGGTATTTTGGGGGTTCTGATCGTATTTTTCGACCGAATTGACTGTAATTCAGTACGTCGAGTTCTTATTAGGTAGCAAATCTCTCCACTATAAATTATAAATATAGGTCAATTTATTCGGGTAACCCCCATATAAGGGTACCCCCCAATTTTCGGTATTTTGGGGTTCTTGAGCGCGTTTTTCAACCAAATTCTTTGTAATTTGGTTTTTTATACCCTTCACCACACTGTGGTACAGGGTATTATGTCTTTGTCCATATGTTTGTAACAGGCAAAATGAATCAAGATAGACTCATGGTTCCTTTTGAGAATATGCATACAATCACTTTCCGACTCGATTTACGCATGTCCGTCTGTCCGTCCATGTATTTTTGTCAACAAAGTACAGGTCGCATTTATTATCCGCTTTGGATGAAATTTGGCACAGGTCACTTATTTGGCCCACGGACGAACCCTATTGAAATTTGGAGAAAATCGGTTCAGATTTAGATATAGCTCCCATATATAGTTTCGTCTGATTTTCGGTGAATAATACACCAAACTCCCAATATTTGTCCGATTGGGACACATTTTTGCACAGAGTACTGATTTAGGTCCAGATTGATGTCTGCGAAGTTTTGTTAAAATCGGTTCTGATTTAGATATAGCTCCCATATATATTTTCGTCCGATTTTAACGTATTGATACACCAAACTCCCAATAGTGGTCTGATGGAGACAAAATTTTGCATCATGTATTGAATTAGGTCCCGACTGATGTGTGCGAAATTTTGTTGGAATCGGTTTAGATTTAGATATAGCTCCGATATGTAGTTTCGAATGAATGAGAAGTTTTGTTGAAATCGGATCAGATTTAGACATAGTTCCCATATATAGTTTCGTCCGATTTAAAGAAAATAGTACACCAAACTCCCAATATTGATCCGATTGAAACAACATTTTGCGCAGAGTACTGAATTAGTTCCCGACTGATGTATGCGAAATTTTGTTGGAATCGGTTCAGAATTAGATATAGCTCCCATATATAGTTTCGTCCGATTTTAGGTGCACCAAACTCCAAGACAACAACACCAAACTCCAGTACAGCGTACTGAGCAAAATTTGATGTCTATGAAGTTTTGTTGAATTCGGTTCAGATTTAGATATAGCTGTAGTTTCGTTCTCTCGTCCGATTGTATACCCTTCACCACACTGTGGTACAGGGCTTTGTGTCTTTGTGCATATGTTTGTAGCAAGCAAAATGAAAATATAGGCAGATGGTTTCTTTTGAAAATAAGCACAGAATAACTTTCTGGGTCGATTTATGCATGTCCGTTTGTACGTCCGTTCGTCTGTCCATGTATTCTTGCGAACAAAATATAGGTCGTACATATCCTTATTTTTATACGTTTTACCAAACAACAGGATTTGGTTTCAGACACAATCATCGTTTTATGACTAATGTAGCAAAACTAATAAATTAGGCATACATAACAAGATTATTTTTTTCAGAAGTATTTCAAACTAAGCCTCAATAAACTATTTATAACACCGATTGCTGTGTGTTTTTTACTATTTGAACCCTGCCTTAAAGACAATAACATATAATTCATAACAGGTATATTAAGCCACGTTTTAAAAGCAATAAATAAAGAAGATTAGTAAGAATTTATAGCAGGTATATTATCAGCCTGTAACGGATTAGTTATTGTGTTGTACAAACAATAACAGATTAGTGATAATCCATATAACCTACCTGCTACGGATTATAAAACGTATATTATAAGCCTGCAATGGATTAGTTATCATGGTGTACAAACAATAACAGATTAGTGATTATCCATATAACCTACCTGCGTCGGATTATAACTAATCTCTAATATTGTTTGTACACAACGGTATAAAGGGTATTATTGGCACAAATACCTTTAAAATTTTTATTATTTAGTTTACCTGCACAATTTCTTTTCTACACCACGTCAAGATATTATTTATATATGTGTGTATTTGTACTTTACAATATTAGTTAGACTATAACTTTCAAGCAATAACCACAACATTATGCCAAGAACACGCAAACAAAGCGCAGCCACACGCCGACGCATTTCAAGGAATTTAATGCAAGAAGAGCGGGAGTCGTTGAGAAGGACTCAAAACAATGCCATTCAGCGATCATATGGTGCAGAATGGAGGAGGCTACGTCGACAAAACAATTCCGAATTCCGTATTGCGGAACAATTAAGGAACACTACTGAACACGCACTTAGACGTCATAACGAGTTGTATCGCAGAGAAGAGCAAAATAGGAATACAGCCGCGCATTCTCAAAGAAGACAGGATCGTATATATCATAACCAGGAACAACTAAGGAACACTGTCGAACATGCTATTAGGCGCCAGGACCCACTGTATCATGATGAAGAGCAACAAAGGAATACAGAAGAGCACGCTCAAAGACGCCAGGATCCATTGTATCGCGCGGAGGAGCAACACAGGGATGCTGCAGAGCATGCTCATAGACGTCAGGATCCACTGTATCGCGCGGAGGAACAACAAAGGAATACAGAAGAGCATGCTCATAGACGTCAGGATCCACTGTATCGCGCGGAGGAACAACTCAGGAACACAGAAGAGCATGCTCAAAGGCGCCAGGATCCACTGTATCGCGCGGAGGAGCAACACAGGGATGCTGCAGAGCATGCTCATAGACGCCGGGATCCAACCTATCGCCAGGAAGAACAAAGAAGAGATACATCATTTCACTCTCAAAGACGACAGAATCCCGAAATTCGTATCACAGAGCGTCTGCGAAATACGCTACAGCGACAACAAAGACGAAACATGCAGAGGAGTGAGCAAATGGATTTAAATCGCTCAGTTAGGATAAGAGTGGAATCGCATAGACGTATCCCGAGTAATAGGATTAGAAACAACATGCTACAGGCCGAACGAAGCCGGATGCGCAGGAATAGTATTTCCTATGAAGAAAGGCAGGTGGAAACCACAAGACAAATTACACGACGCAATCAATTAAAGTTTCAGCGATACAACGATGCCATCAAACAGGGACCAACGAGGATTTGTACATGTTGCGGCGGATTATGGTTTCCCCATCAAGTGGAATCCTTACACAAGGAAGGTATGTCACATTTAAATTTTTTAGAAGAAGTTTTTTATCTGTCGGAAAGATTTCCCTCTGTCGATGGTTTATATATTTTTTGTAAAACCTGCAGTCGAGGAATTAAGAATGGAAAAAAACCGAATATTTGCCTCGCAAACGGTTTAGATTTTCCAGACATTCCGAGTCCTCTAAAAGACTTAACGTCGGTAGAGGAACGATTGGTCACAGCTCGATTACCTTTCATGATAATCGTTGCTCTAGGTTTCGAAAGACAAAGTGCTATTCGCGGAGCAGTAGTTAACGTGCCGATATCTGTTAGTGAAACAGTAACGTCCCTTCCAAGGAACTTTGACCAAGCACAGGTGATTCAATTGCATCTTAAACGTCGCATGGCATATCAGCATGATTATATGACTGAAACAATCAGACCAGCGAAGGTAATTGATGCAGCTAGATATTTAATCGACACAGAGTTGTATATCAAACATGGAATTACAATTGACGAAAGTTGGTTTGAAGGATTTAATTCTTCACAGGTCGTTCCTTTTGTGGCCAATCATGAAGACCGGGAAGCAATTGACAATATTTTCCAAAACCAAGTATCGAATGAAGCCACTATGGATGATATTCCGCATGCCGATGAATATGCAATAGAGAACCTCAATCCAGGTGGTCAACAAACAATGCTTGAGTGTAGAGCTGTTGAAAATGTACCTCACCAACGAGTTGTGATGGCTCCAGGTGAAGGACGCCGACCAATAGATATGATAATTGACGCTGATTCTGAAGAGTTAGCATTTGTATCTATCTATTGCGGCAAAAAACGTTCCTGTACGGAATCGTATTCAAAAATTGTGCGCTCCGAGCTCCGACGTTATGACAGACGATGCTGTAGAGTGGATAAAATACTTTATAGTTACAAAAAGCTAGAGCTTTTAACTATTAAAAGTGCAATGTCAATCGCTCTGAGGAAACACACGCGATCTGGAAATGTTACTGCCAGAAACGCATTGGATGAGTCATATATGAATAGTCTAATTCAACACGATGACGAATATCGTATTCTTAAAGGTATAAGAACGTCACCAGCTCACTGGGAAGGTGAAAAGAAGAAAGCCGTTGCTATGATTAGACAATTTGGCCTTCCGACATTTTTCATAACTTTATCTGCAGCCGAAACTAAATGGTTGGAGCTTTTAGTTATCCTGTCGAAAACTGTTGACAACATCGACATTTCTGAAGATGATGCTTCAAATTTATCCTTCTCAGAAAAAGCTCGTTTGATTCGTAGTGATGCAATAACCTGCTCCCGATACTTCGATTTCCGTTTCCGGCAACTGTTTTCTCTATTTAAAATGAATGATGGGATTTTCGATGAACATTTTGTGGAGAAATACTATTGGAGAGTGGAATTTCAACAACGTGGATCACCTCACATACATGGCATGTACTGGCTAAAGGATGCTCCTAAAATAGACCTTAATAATTCTTCTTCTTTTGCTTCTGTCATTAGTTTCATAGATAAATATATTTCTACTAATGGATCCGATGAACAGTTACATGAATATATTGCTTATCAGCGTCACAACCACAATCGTTCTTGTACTAGAGAATATCGTGGTGAAAAGATTTGTCGTTATGGTATGCCATATCCGCCACTACCAGCAACAGAAATTTTATTGCCGCTTCCTGAAAACTGTGAAAATATTCAGGAATTAAAAGAGAGCTATGATAGAATTCAAAGCATGTTAAATGCAAATTTAGATTCTGAACAAATCTCTCAATTAAATAATTTTGAAAATTTTTTGTCACACGAAAATATAAATCTAACATACGATAATTATTTATTATCTCTTAGATCTTCGTTAAAAAAACCTAAAATTTTCTTAAAAAAAGGTTCGAAGATAAAATGGTCAATGCATACAATCCAACAATATTGTCACTGCACAGAGCAAATATGGATATTCAATATATCCTAGATCCTTATGCGTGCTGTAGTTATATCATTAACTACATTAATAAATCCAATCGCGGAGTATCCAGAATACTTCGAGATGCTGTTGAAGAAATTAGCGCTGGCAATCATTCTATAAAGCAAAAGCTACAGCATATTGCACATAAATTTATCTCTGGTACGGAAATATCAGCTCAAGAGGCAACATATTGCTGTTTAGGGATGCGGCTTTCAGAAAGTAGTAATGCCGAGGTTTACATAAATACTGGTCGACCAGAAGAGCGAGTATTTCTTTTAAGATCCCGAGAACAACTACAAAATTTGCCACCAGATTCATCAGATATTTATGCTGTTGGTATTTTGGAACATTATGTTCAAAGACCAGACGAATTAGAGCATATATGCTTGGCAGACTTCGCAGCAAATTATAAGTATTCAAAATCTCGAAGATCCAATAACAGGGAAACAGATTACGAAGAGCAAGATCCTGAAGATCCTGATCCTTACTGGTTTATATTAAAATATTTATCTGATTTTTTCTGCGTTTTGGGTTTATCCCCATGTAGTCGCATTCTACCATAGAAACTAGAAATATGGAATTCTAAGACGAAGTAAAAACTAGAACAGCCAGGTTCGAGAATGAAATATAATATATCGGCCCCCTGTTAGGCATATCCTCCATCTCTTCAATGGGATCCATTTACGGTATTTTTATACCCTCCACCATAGTATGGAGGGTATATTAGTTTTGTTTTTCCGTTTGTATCGCATCGAAATAATCATTTCCGACTCTATAAAGAATATATATTCTTGATCAGCGTAAAATTCTATGACGATCTAAGCATGTCCGTCTGTCTGTTGTAATCGCTCTAGCGTCTAAACGAATTGAGATAGAACGCCAAAATTTTGCATAGAGTCGTCTTATGTCTGCAGGCAGGTCAAGTTCGAAGATGGGCTATATCGGTCCACGTTTAGGCATACCTCCAATATAAGGGTACCCCCAAATTTTCAGTATTTTGGGATTCTTGAGCGCGTTTTTCAACCAAATTCGCTGAAAACTGTTAAAATGGGCTCTGTTTGGATACCAAATTTCTCAACTAAAAATTATAACTTTAGGTCCACTTTTTCTGGTAGCCCCCATATAACGGTACCTCCCAATTTTCAGTTTTGGAGGGGTTTTTACCGCATTTTTTCACCGAATTGGCTGTAATTTAGTACTTTGAGTTTTTATTGCGTAGCAAATCTCTCCACAAAAAATTATGAGTATAGGTCCATTTTTTCGGATAGCCCCCATATAAGGGTACCCGCAATTTTCGGTATTTTGGGGTTCTTGAGCGCGCTTTTCAATCGAATTTGCTGCAATTTGGTATTTTGTAGTCGCATATGGTAACAAATCTCCCTACCAAAAATGTTTAATATTCGCCCACTTTTTGGGGTAGTCCCCATATAACCCCCTTTTTATACCCTCCACCATAGTATGGAGGGTATATTTATTTTGTTTTTCCGTTTGTAACTCATCGAAATAATCATCTCCGACCCTATAAAGTATATATATTTTTGATCAGCGTAAAATTCTATGACGATATAGCCATGTCCGCCTGTCTGTTGTAATCACTCTAGCGTCTAAAAGAATGGAGATAGATCGCCAAAATTTAGCATAGAGTCGTCTTTTGTCTGCAGGCAGGTCAAGTTCGAAGATGGGCTTTATCGGTCCACGTGTAGGCATAGCTCCCATATAAGGTTACCCCCAAACTTTCGTGGTTTTCAACCGAATATGAAATTTGGTACATTGAGTTCTTATTGGGTACTAAGTGTCTCCACAAAAAATTATAAATATAGGTGGGTAGCCCCCATATTTCCTAATTTTCAGTATTTTGGGGATTTTGATCGTATTTTTCTGCAAATTTAGCTGTAATTTAGTATTTTGAGTTCTTAATAGGTCCCTAAACTCTCCA
This sequence comes from Musca vetustissima, assembly GCF_032173495.1. Classification (NCBI taxonomy): domain Eukaryota; kingdom Metazoa; phylum Arthropoda; class Insecta; order Diptera; family Muscidae; genus Musca; species Musca vetustissima. The sequence goes on from NW_026874516.1 coordinate 15,868, forward strand.
CAAAAAATTCTGAATATAGGTCCATTTTTTCGGATAGCCCCCATATAAGGGTACCCCCAATTTTCGGTATTTTTGGGTTCTTGAGCGCATTTTTCAACCGAATTTGTTGCAAATTGGTATTTTGTAGTCGTGTATGGTACCAAATCTCCCTACCAATAAGGCTGAGGGTATAATTAAAATCCATTTAAAATTTCTGAAATTAGTATTATAGCAATACGTATGTAGTCAAGGTGTAGGCACGAGAGACATAAC
>NW_026874517.1:0-16182 GCF_032173495.1 Musca vetustissima
TCGAATTTCTAAAAACCCTTTGCACATCATTCTAACTTTCCATCAGTGACCAACATTCCAAATTTCAGAATTCTAGCTCTTCCCGTTCGGTAAAAAAAAGGGTACCATATTTGGTACATTTTAGTACTTTTCGTACCCTTCTACTTCCAACAAAACTTCCTGCATACCCCGATCCTACACCCCCATAATGACTGTACACTGTAGTATGAATTTCCAAAACTTCCTTCTTAACCCAAACCTACACTTCACAGAGATCCTAATTCCAAGTTTCAGAATTCCAACGCTATCGGTTCACTCACAATCCAAATTGTACCAAATTTGGCACACAGTAGTATGAATTTCCAAAACCTCCAACTTACCCTAACCCTACAACCCCACGGTGACCCTAAATCCAAGTTTCAGGATTACAACTCTATCGGTTCACTCACAATTCAAATTGTACCAAATTTAGTACACAGTAGTACGAATTTCCAAAACCTCCTACTTACCCCAATCCTACACCACCACAGTGATCCTAACACCAAGTTTCAGGATTCCAACTCTATCTGTTCGCCCACAATTAAAAGTGTACCACATTTAGTACACAGTAGTACCAATTTCCAAAACATCCTACATACCCCAATCCTACACCCCCACAATGATCCTAAATCCAAGTTTTAGGATTCCAACTCTATCGGTTCACCCTCAATTCAAATTGTACCAAATTAAGTACATAGTAGTACCAATTTCCAAAACTTCCTACATACCCCAATCCTACACCCCCACAGTGATCCTAAATCCAAGTTTCAGGATTCCAACTCCATCGGTTTATCCCCAATTCAATTTGTACCAAATTTAGTACACTGTAGTACGAATTTCCAAAACTTCCTACAGACCCCAATCCTACACCCTCACAGTGATCCTAAATCCAAGTTTCAGGATTCCAACTCTATCGGTTCACCCCCAAATCAAATTGTACCAAATTTAGTACACAGTACTATGAATTTCCAAAACTTCCTACAGACCCCAATCCTACACCCCCACAGTGATCCTATATCCAAGTTTCAGGATTCCAACTCCATCGGTTCACCCTCAATTCAAATTGTACCAAATTTAGTACATAGTAGTACCAATTTCCAAAACTTCCTACATACCCCAATTCTACACCCCCACAGTGATCCTAAATCCAAGTTTCAGGATTCCAACTCTATCGGTTCATCCACAATTCAATTTGTACCAAATTTAGTACACTGTAGTACGAATTTCCAAAACTTCCTACATACCCCAATTCTACACCCCCACAGTGATCCTAAATCAAAGTTTCAATATTCCAACTCTATCGATTCATCTACAATTCAATTTGTACCAAATTTAGTACACTGTAGTACGAATTTCCAAAACTTCCTACAGACCCCAATCCTACACCCTCACAGTGATCCTAAATCCAAGTTTCAGGATTACAACTCTTTCGGTTCACTCACAATTCAAATTGTACCAAATTTAGTACACAGTAGTACGAATTTCCAAAACGTCCCACTTAACCCAAACTTTCACCCCCAGACTGATCCTAAATCCAAGATTTATGATTCCAACTCTATCGGTTCACCCACAATTCAAATTGTACCAAATTTAGTACACATTAGTAAACATTTTTAAAACTTCCTACATATCTCGATCTTACACCCCAAAAGTTATCCTGACTCCAAATTTCATGATTCTAGCTCTATTGGTTCGCATAAAATTCAAATTGTACCAAATTTAGTACCATTTAGTACCCATGAATATAAATTACTGAAACTGGGTAAAAAAATTCCAAAACTACGTACATTCCCAATTCTACACTCAGATGTCCAACTCCTAATGTTAATTTCAAATTTCAGGATTCCAGCTCGATTTGTATCTCCAAATTAAATTTGTACCAAATATAGTATCATACAGTACTTTTCGTACACATGAGTACACGCTTTCAAAACCATCTCCTTAAATAGACTCTACATCTCATCCCTAAGTCGCATTCCAAATTTCAAGTTTTTAGCTCTATCAATTCACATTCTACGAAATTGTACAAAATTAAGTACATTTTAGTACTTTTCGTACCCTTCTATTTCGAATTTCCAAAAACCCGTTGGTACATCTATCCTACACTCAGCGACCACCAATCCAAATTTCAGAGTTCTAGCTCTACCGGTTCGCCAAATACAAATGGTATCACATTTAGTACTTTTTAGTACTTTTCGTACCGTTCTAGTACGAATTTCCAAAAACGCTTTTGTACATCTTCCTAACTTTACATCAGTGACCCACATTCCAAATTTCAGAATTCTAGCTCTTCCCGTTCGCCTAATACAAAGGGTACCATATTTGGTACATTTTAGTACTTTTCGTACCCTTCTAGTTCGAATTTCCAAAAACCCAGCCTTATCTCACGCCTACACACCAACACCAACCCACACTCAAAATTTCAAGCTTCTAGCTTTAGCCGTTTCGTCTGGGCGATGATCTGTCAGTCAGTCACTCAGTCACTCACTCACTCACTTAACACTAAGCTCTTTTATATATATAGATATGTATTCGGATGTGTGAGTTACAAGTAAATATTTAAAGGTTGTTGGGTGCACCTCTGGTTGCTATTGGGAATAAGAAGAAGCATATTTAGAATCATTCACAATAGCTAAATAATATTTTTGTGAATAATAGCAATAAAACAAGTCAGTCAGAATTCAAATAAATGCTAAACAAAAAAGTATGATGACAGGAGCCTAAATGGGAAAATGTCGTTCCTTTTTGATTTTGCTCTTGAATAATATTGGACGTTTGGCCTACTCCAGCATAACAGATTTTAAAACTCCATAACTGCAATTATTTTTAATTATTTTTCTTTTTTGTATTTGAACGATGCCGAACAATTTTACAAACTACTTAATTAAATGAAAAAAGATTGTCTGGATCCACAGCAACATCCTTCCAGTCCAACGTGGGCGAAACTGAATTTTATGGCATAACCAGTCGGGCATGCCCAGGTATCTTGTCAAAGCAACGTCCTACTTTAAACTCCAGACGGACAGACGGACGACCAGCGTCGCATTTAATTGATTCCAAAACGAATCTTGCTAAAAAATGAAACAGAGTTAAAGGGTGAACAAGTGCATTTCTTTTATTCATCGATTGTGGCCACCTGTTGTTTTTTTTTCTACTTTGGGGTTGAGATCAGGCTGGGTAGACACACCTTGGTTGCATTTTTCTGCGTGTTTTGAAACCTAAATTAAAAAGAAATAAGAACATATGAAAAACCTGGAATATATTATAGAAAAAAAAGCTACTATATACTTACAAATATACCATACGCAAACTTTGGGGAAGATTACCCTGAAAAAGTGAAGATAAAAATATGGTAATTAATGTTATAATTTTCAGTAAATAGATTGAAATGTATTTGGTGTGAAGAAAGGTGGTAAGGATGTGGTGAAGGAGAGGAAAATGTAAGTCAAATCATGGCGAGATGGAATCTTGGTGGGTGGGAGTTTCCTCGGCAGGTTAACCGTCGGGGGAACAATCGTTTCTATGTATATAGGTTTGGTTGGTTTTCTATTTATTTATTTTTCCCTCCTTTTCCTTTCACGGGCAAATTTCGGGTTTCCCAAAATATCATCAATTTATTTTGTTTACCGGCAAAGTTAATAATTTAACACAAACTACAACCTTTTTAAGACACCGTCAGTTGCAAGGTGTATATGTGCTGATCGCTTTGATGCGCTGATCCCTTTGAAGTTTTACACGAAGTTTCAATTGTGGTCAAGGACGACACCTATAAACTCGGTGATGTTGAAATGATATCATCCACCTGTACATGTTAAATTGTAGACAAGATACAGGTTGAATTTATGATCCGAATTGGATGAAATTTGACACATGTCAATTAATTGGTCCTGAAATTTGAGAAAATCGGTTAAGATATAAATCGGTCACCACAGATAGGCATCGATTTGTGCGATATTTTGTTATGTTTTGTTGAAATCGGTTCAGGTTTATCCGATCGATATAAAATTTTGGACAGCACACTGTGATGCATCATACCGAATTTTGTATGCCACTGTTTCTCAATTGTGTCTATAGTTTCCATACATAATTTTCATCGATTTCATACAGTTAGTTCACCAAAGAACCCAAGCCTGCCCAACTCACATACAAATTTTCAACGATTTCACATTGATATGTTATGGGTTGTTTTAAATTAAATATCTATGTAGATCACACATTTAATTTCGTACAATTCAATTTCAATGGTCCTCCAAAGATGATAGGTATGTTCTATATACAGTATAATTTAATATGTACATTACGTGTATATACCCACAGGGGATCATATAGTCCGACTTTTGAACTTTCCTTACTGGTTTATGTCTACCGTTTGTTAAAACCGACGAAGTGGTGTAAAGCTTCGAAAATCTACGGTTTTTCAAATTCCAAACAACTTGTTTATATTTAAATAATGTTCAACGGTTTCTATTAAAATTAAAATCCACAAGTATCCTACTCTATTTTACACCTTAAATTGTGGTAAAATTTATTCTTTGTTAACAAAAATTTCATTTTATTGTTTTGTTGTTATTGCAATTTTTTATAAAACAAGTATCATAAGTTAAGGTCATGCATTCATGATTCCAAGAATACGGAAAGTGGCTTTCCCTTTGTGTGTTTATTTTTTAATTTTCTATAGCTACAACAATATTTTCTATTAACTTACCTATCGTCGTCTGACTGCCTCCGCGACCTTTAGATGTGCTGCAGTTGTTGTTGAGCGAATTGAAAAAGTTCGCCGCCCCAGTGCGCCGTAAAATCCAAAACATTTTTCTTCACAGATACTTCGCTTTGGCGTTTGGATAATAGTTGATATGATTTGTTCTTCGTTTACTACACTGTTTGTAGGTTATGATGTTTTTCTACGGTCTTTTTTAATATTTTTCGCTTTCTTCCTTTAGGTTTTCATGAAATACATTTTTTCTTGTAAAGTATTTTATTTTTTCATTTCTTTATTTTATCTGTTTTATTTTTTTTACAAAAAATTAGGGATTCATTGAAAAGAATAGGTCCACCAGATGTCCTAAAAAAGAGAAGAGAGTTGCGTTTTGTTATCGAAGAGATTTTATTGTGACAGGGAGGCTTTTTTTTTGTAGGTGATGTGTTATGACATGTTCCATTTCGCCGAACGAACACACCACTTGAGGTGTTGTTAAAATAAAAAAAATAATATAAAAAAAACGAATCGTGTCCTCTGTTACAAGTATCATTGTTACGCATTTTTAAATGGTGTACGTGTGTGTGTGTGCTTGTATGTCAGTGTGTTATATTTGTTATCTTTATATGTGACCCTTTTGCCCGAGGAGTCAAAGTAATCATATAACATCATCATTTTCCTTTTCTCCATATTACAAAAAACGTTACTTCTATTCAGAAATAAAATAGCTATCAACGAACCATGACAATTTTACCCACATCGTTGTAACACATTCAATGCCAATTTCATTATTATTTCATTAAAATTCCTAGAATACATTATCTGCAAGTACAGTAGAAATGTTCCAATGGAGAAACGTAGAGACTAGTTACGAGATGGTAAATAATTCCGTATTTCTGTTGTTGAGAGAAGAAAAAAACCTAAGTTTGTGCAAAACAGAAAACCCAGAACCATAACGATAATTTTTCTGGGAAACTCTTTTTTCCGCCCGATACAATTAACACAAATGAAAACATTTTTCTTGAAATGTAGTTCTTGTGAAAAAATCTTGATATGAAATAGAATAGAGAGGGAAGAGATAAAAAACTACATTTAAAGCATAGACAATGATTTGTTTAACACTCATGGTAAATGCTAAAGTTCAAATACAGACAAGATAGCAGAACAAAGAAAAGAAGAGGCACTGAGATTTTTGATTTATATACCCTACACAACTATGTTGTCAGGGTATAATAGCTTTTTGTAGATCCAAGAGATTGTATCGCCGCGAAAAATTGCCCCGAAAAATTTAAGTATACTGATCGTTATATCGCGACAAGCTGAGTCGATCTAGACATGTGTGTCCGTCCGTCCGTCTGTCCATTATAATTTGTAAACACGATACAGACCACAGTTATGGATCAATATTCTCGAAATTTTGCATGTAGGGTTGTTCTAACCAATGAAGATCCCTATTGTTTAAGGGGTCGTTTTTTTCTGATCGCTCCAGAGACCGCAATTAGAGTCCAAACATCGCGAAATTTTACACAGAAAGAATAAGCATGCCTGTTTTGGTAAAGATCGGTCATTATTTAGCGGGTTAAATGGACCCTGACTTTTGTGTGAAAAAGTACAACATTTTTTCGGCAGAAAATGTGATAAAATCGGATAAATGATTGAAGTTGACCGGCATGTTAGCAATTGACCAATAACGGACAACGCTAGGCCACACACATCTACAGTGACTCGCACGAAACTTCGAGAGCTTGGTTGGGACCAGGACAACGCTAGGCCACACACATCTACAGTGACTCGCACGAAACTTCGAGAGCTTGGTTGGGAAAAAGATGATAATCGCCATTAAGTATCATCTTTTTCTGTCATTACAAAATTTCTTTAATGATAAAAAATTGGTATCTAGGAGGATTGTGAAAATCGACTACTAGAGTAGGGGCAGGGCTTCAATGGGAGTGGCATTATGATGTTACCTTTGATGTGGCAACAGATCGTACAACAAAACAAAAAGTCCAATAGTTCATATAAAAATGATGGTTTTCATTTTCCCCAGCCTAATATTTACCATACATTGATCTAGTACTTTCCAGAAAAAATAAAGATAATGGAATGTCAGTTTTGGTCCAAGCACTACAAATGCAATGATTTCTTCAAAGCTATATTAAATTCTAAGATGTGGTCTATAGAGAAACACATATTAATCGGCAAAGGTGTTATGCCTTTTCAATCAAGACGACGACAGTTTACCCGTTTGAATATATTTTATTTCAAATCTGAAAATTAATTTCTTAATTTTTATGTCACGTATATTTCTAGTTATTATTGTAATATTGTTTATTTCAAACTCACTCTCTTCTTTCGATTCTGCCAATAAAATTTTTGTATCGCAGTAACAGTTCTTAGTTATCCATTTCCTTTTGATTCATGTTGTCCTCAGCACACGTGCGATATTTAATAAACATACACACACAAATACATACAATTGGTATTTATATTGGCTTCCAACATCTGTATAACCTCGATATCGTTAAACACCACACGTTAAAAATACACAAATGTAATTTATTTGCCATAAATGAAAGAAAATCGATACGGTTTGGTTTTATTGAGGTTTACCGGAAATCTGTGGTTTCAAATGGCAAGGAACTGGGACATATTAAATAGAAGATTTACTCGAGAATTAACTTGGAAATTGAGTAATGCGGCGGATTTTTATTTAATGTGACATTACTATTTTTAAGTTGTCACCTTAATCTGCTTTGGTTTTGTTGGTTTCAGTTTGTAATTTAATTTTTAAAGATAATTCACAAACAAACAAGCCGCCGGCTCTGGTATCAGAAAACAAACACCCTCACACACACACACACCACAAATGGCAACAACAGTAAAATGTATGTGCAACAGAGTACCAATCGAAGAACAATAACAACAACACCAATAGAATTTTACTAGTCCCTTAATTGTAGTCTGCGATTTGTTTGGTTTGTTGATTCAGGGCAATAAAAACAAACCGACAAAATAACGAAATATTCCGTTCGTAGTACCTTCATGTTCGCTTATCTATTTCGTACTGACTGTTATTGGGGGCCATTGTTGCGTATTATTGTTATCTTGTCCTTTGATGTTAGCAGTTAACAGAGAATGAGAGTAAATTGTTATGTTTTACTCTCTGTATTTTGGCATAGCATATTCTCTTTTGTTAAGAGAATGTCCTTTTTTATCCTGAGAAAACAGAATGTAAAAATAATAATTGCCACTTTATTTTTATTAATTTAAAGATTTTTATCTTGAATTTAGATAAATTTACCAACACTACCACACAACGGAAACTTGTGAGTAGATAACAACTTGTTATTAGTGTAATTGACTATATAGAACAGTCAACTCTGTTTTTAATACCAAACCAAGAAAACTGCATGTATGAATGAATATGAATTCTTAAAAATATATAAACCAATGAGCATAAATGTAAAATTCATTTCATTCAAATAAATAATGATGTATGGAAAAGGAAATTATCTGAAATTTGGTTTGGACAAAACTAAAGCAACTTTTCATGCAAACATATAAGCTCTGAAATTTTAGATATTTTTACCATTATAATTACTATGTTTTGATAATTGGTTAGTGATTTTTCGATTATTATAGATTATTTTTAAAAGGATTTTATTACATTAAGATGTTTTTCAATTCTGAAGTAAGCAAAAAAAGGACAGTGAACGGAGCAGTATAGTCGGACGATGCCGACCATATGATATCCCACACAACTACCATGAAAATCTATCTTTCTGTGATTCTATATTCTGAGCCTGGGCAATATTTCGCGATATTTGCACCCTCTTGACCGATTGTGGGTCCAGAGTTCCACTTTCTAACTCTGGTATTTTCCAATCTTGTTTTCCCGAGGTGAATATTTACGCCATAAAATAAAAATTTGGTCACTTTAGGTTTTGGTTGCTTTGACTCCCGGAATATTGAACGATCATCATCCGTTGTAAGTATTTGGTCAGATCCTTCACCGTGTAAAATATGTGACGATCTGCATATAACAATGACCTCTAGAGCGACTAGAAAATCTGACATAAATTACATTTTTGGTTCATTACAACGCCAAAACGTTAACATCTTAACATCACCGAAAATTATAGGCGTCGTCCTTGACCATAGCCGGAACTTCATGTAAAATTTCAAACCGATCAGCGCGACATTTCGACCTTCTAGTGGGGTAGTAGTAATACTAAACAATATCATAACACATAGAAATCTCTAAATATTTACGTATAACTCCCACATCCGTGTACATATAATACTACAATTGGTATCAATTAAAATGTCAGCCACTCCCCATTGGATATACTGTTAACTTCTCGGATCTATGTCCTTCAAAAGGTAATATATACACCCCAGAATGCAATTTGGTAATTTTTCACACAAAAGTCTGGGTCCATTTGACCCGCCAAATTTCGCTATGTTCGGGTCATAATTGCGGCTTCATGAGAGACTAGAAAAACGGACGAAAATTAAGTAGTTGGTTCATTTAATTTCCTAAATATTTACAGATCATTACAAAAAACAATAGGGGTTTTCATTCGCCACAACTGGTCCTATATGAAGATTGGTCCATGGCATAACTGTTATAATGGAAAGACGGACGGATGCACACACATGTCTAGGACCAATATTTCGCAGCGTTACAAACTCTTGGTGCTGCACAAATCTATAATACCCTGACAACATAGTTGTGTAACGTATAAAAACACCGCTAAAAACTAATTATCAGTGATTGTGAAAATAATATATTATTTCTGAGAAATAGCCCTTAAATAAATTCGTGATTTGCAAGTACTGGAGCTTCAACGATTACCATATTTCATCTTCTTGATGACGCTTAAGCGGTCTTCCTTCACGTTAGAAGCGGTCTCCCTACATAGCAACTTCTAACTCGTTTTCCCTATACACTTTTAAATTGTATTTTGGGGCTTTCTGTACTTGTTGAATGACAAATTCCGATATGAAGTATTTTCAAAGACATAAAAGTATAAAGATACGACAATTGATAAGTCAGCACTTTCCAACAGATGGTTTTTTTCTCTTATAACATGAAAACATATTTTCTGAGTGTAGATCTGTGATACATCCCCAAGCGATACATTGTACACTGTACGAGGGCAGTTCGGAAAGTTCTTAGCCTAGCATATCCTGCTATAGACTTATATTGGTCAGCCCAAGCTGATAGTTTTGTTTCGACTGATATTTTTCGGTAAAACCGCGTTTGTACTACTCAAACAACTGATTCGATATTATCCATGTCATTATAAATTGCACTTTTCTCACATACTGTATAAATGTACCGGTTATTTTCCTCGGAGCCTTTCTAGTCAAATGTGTCCTTTAAGTAAATTCCTTGAAAATCGGTTCAGATGTAGATATAGATATAGCTTCCATATATTTTTTCCACCGATTTAATGTAAATGGTGTACCAAAGTCCCTATATATCTTTCGATTTGCACAAAATTTGGCATACCGTAATGAATTGTGTCTAGAATGATGTGTGTTATGTCGATTCAGATTTAGATATGGCTCCCATATATATTTTCGCTAATAGCGTAGCATAGCGTACTGAATTGAGTCCAGAATAATGTGTGTAAAGTTTCCTGAAAATTGTCCGATTTTAATACCCAAAGTTAGGCCGATTGCCACACAATTTTGCATAACGTACTAAAGTTTGTATAACTTAACATGTATCAAGTTTTGTTGAAATCAGTTCCAATGTAGATATAGCTCCCATATATATTTATTTGGATATAACTTCCATACCTACTTTCATCCCTTTTTAAGTAAATGGTGCACCAAACTTTTCATGTTTTTTTCGGAATAGAATGCCGTAATCGCGTGTAGAAGTTCAAATATAGCCCATATATATTTGCGACTGACTTCGTGTTAATTGGGCTCTAAATATGCAACAGGTGCCCGATTGATATTTGCTTTAAATCGATTTACATAATTTTGTTCCATTGAAACAAACGAGTGACATTTTTATGAATTGATCTAAGTCGGTTCACATTTAGATAAAGGTCACATATTTTAGTTCATCCAATTTCATGATAATGGTCTTTCTGTTAGGATACATATATTAAATATACCCATAGTGGTGAAGGGTATCATATAGTCGGCTCCACATGGCTGTTATTTGACATTCCGGGCCTGGTAAACTATCCACCACGAATTGTTAAGATTCAATTAAACTTGGTATGTGACCACTTAATATTTCGTTGCTAGTCTAGTTTTCCAACATGAATTACTGTAAGTTAGTAATTATTTATATAAGATCCTAAATAACCTATCAGGGGACAATTTGAACAACAATTCTTAGTTCATAACATGTGGTGGAGGGTACAAAAAGCTCGACCCGCCCAAATTTAAAGATTTTTCTTAACAAGTGTTAAGTATTAATTTATTAAAATATTTATAAATATTGCAATGTTAAACATAAGAATAATATTCTTAAAATATATGCAAATGTATTGTGTCCAAATTTTTACATAACAATGACAACTCCCCAACAGTATGGCACACAAAATATTTCAATAGAAGTCCCTCTGTTTATTTTTTGGTCTCATTACTGTGTGTATCTGTCTTTATAAATGTTCAACAAATTGCAATAATTTTCATTTCGCCTTTGAGGTTATCTTTAATGTAATTTACAAATATTAAACCAATATCTCGCCAACCAATTTGTGTTGCCTTCGAAAGGCCAGCGTACTCATCTGTCGTTATTAGAGACAGCACTTTGCCGAAAATGAATGTGTCCCTGTGTGTGTGTGCTCTATTATTTATTAGATTTCGTTCTATTGTAGCAAAAGTGCGTTGAGCTCCCTAGAGGCCCACACTCTCACACGGATGATACAAATTTGGAAAAGGCAAAGCGAAAACACGAAAAAGGATAAAAATAGAAGCAACAAAGGAAAGGAAAACCAACTGCTACTACTACCCAAACTGCCTGACCTTTATACCGACATACATATTCATAGACCCCGAGATATGTTTATTACTTGAATATAACGAATGTTCATCCATCTTTCTTTGTTATATTTTCCTTTGGCTTACTGCTTACTGTATGGGATGATTGTGTGTGTGTGAGAGAGAGAGAGTGAGGTTGTTAAGTTAGCGTAATATGACCTTGAGTCAAAGAAGCTAAACCATTACCACTAATGGCCGTGTAGACAGCGGAAACTGAATCGATTATAATGAGTACTATATTCCTGAGTGCAAACAAACACACACACGCATACGCCAGTGCCAGATGTTTTAATTGAAGTTTCAATTTCGGTTGTTATTCTTCGGTTTTAATGGAATGATGAACAATATAAAATAGAATATGGAACTTCAGGAAAAATAGCAATACCAACTAAGAACATATTTGTAAGGAAAACATATATTTGCCGCATGGTATGGTTTATATAATTAGTAATTAAATGAACACAAAAAGTATGCAATACATATACGATACTCATTTATTTATAATCAGAGTGCTTACTAAGGCTACATATCAGAATGGAAATTGTGAGGTGAGTTGGAATTTTTAAAAGTGATATATTGAAACATATTGGGACGAGAGTGAGAAATTTACCGAAAGCCGTCTGACTATAATTCGGCCCCCTTTGGTTGCAATACGTGCCCATAATCCCAAAATACTGAAGTTGGGAGTTACCGTTATATGGGGTTACCCAAAAAAGTGGACCTGTTCCGGCATCTGTTCAGAATCATGTTTTTCCAGAGTAGAAATGTACTCTATAATATTAAAATAAGTGTAACTCCCGCATCCGAGTACATACGACTGTATAATTTGTATCAATTTAAAGGTCAACTACTCCTCTTGGGTATACTGGGGTCTTCACACAATTTTTCACACAAAATTCAGGGTCCATTTGACCCGCTATATATTGACCGATCTTGTTTTGTGACAATAATTGACATTTTTGTGATGGGACATTAAATCAGTCACTGCACTGCTGGCTCTTTAGACAGTTTCAGAACAAAATTTCATCGAATTCGGTCATCGATCTTCGAACTTGACCTGCCTGCAGACAAAAGACAACTCTATGATAAATTTTGGCGATCAATTCGTTTAGAGGCAAGAGTGATTACAACAGACGGACAGTCGGACTTTCTTAAATCGTCATATAATTTTACCCTGAAAAAGAATATATAGGATATACTTTATAGGGTCGGAAATGATTATTTCCATGTGTTACAAACGGAAAAACAAAATTAATATACCCTCCATACTATGGTGGAGGGTATAAAAACCATGATTTAATGATGTCTCAATCGAAACTATATTTAAATTTGAATAATAGTAAGTTTCAAATCTCATCAGAAATTGCGACATTTATGGAAAGATCAGATTAAGCTAATGCTAAGTGTAATCTAAAACGTAATTATTAATCTATATTACATCCTTCTGACTGTTACTTGCAAATGCAAGACATAATGAACGTGTAATAATTTGATTTTGCACCCTCCGCCCTTAAAGGTTTTACAAATTCTAGTGATTGTTCTTTTTTACAAAAGCCTTCTCCACTCCATATATATTACATTCATTTAGTATATTATGAAGAATGATGGAAATAAGTAAACGAAAACATGACGTCAATTTTTAAATGCACATCCATCTGTCTGGGGTAGAGAAGACATCAGAAATTGCTGTGATTTTCCTTGAGTGTAATTTGTTCATATTATATGTCCGCTGTCAGTCGTTCTAATTTGATTTACTCTGTTAATGGCAGAGAAAACACACAATAATGACCTTGAGCTTGAAGTGTATTAAGAAAAAATGCAATAATAAAATATTAAATTAAGTTTCCATAAATATATTATTTTTATTTAATTCAACAATCTGAATTCAATTATAGAAAATTTACAAACCTTATATCTGAATTTAATTGTATACATTTACAAATATTTTATTCTTCGAAATTCTCAGAATATTTGTTTTGAAAATAATGAACAAATGTATTGTTATATTCAATAGAAATTCAATATGACCAAATGTGATTATAGTAATGAAACAAAAAGGATTATATTTATTGGGTGATTTTTTGTTACAAAAAATCAATTATTTGTAAGGCTTCAATTATATATTTTTCCTCCTCGCCCAGGATATGCCAAATTCATATTTGGGAAATGCGGCTAAAACCTTAAAAAATGCCTCAGATGGGACAAGATATATATGTTGGGTCCGGAATGCCAAATGGCAGTCTCTTCGGTTAAGTAATGTGGCTATGAATACCAAAAAAGGAAAAAAGGATTTTTTGAGGGATATATATGTAAAATGCAACTGAGAACTTCAAAAAACCAAAACTCACCAAACGTGGATCGATATATCCCATGTACAATACATCTAAATAATTTATCCTAATATAAATCCATTGATGCCATTTAAGAAATAAATTTTCCATTTGCTGCAAGTCATGACTGAGTTAGTTGTCGACGCGACATCTACGCAAAGCAATTGAGTAAATACTCATCTTGTTTTGTTACATCAATCTGTGACATTAATTGGCATTTTTGTGATGGAACATTAAATCAGGCAGTTATACTGCAGGCTCGTTAGAGAGTTTCAGGGTTTCTTTTTTGTACAACAAATTGTTAGAATGGACATAACCCAGGATAGAAATTATGAAATAGAACATCGAGAATTTCATTGAAAATGGACAAAAAAGAAATTGAATATATAATTGAAGTTACTGATAAAGAAAATTCCAATTTTATTTGCATCGAAAATTATATATTTGGAGGAGATTTCAATACGAAACATATTCCGTGGAACTAAGAAGAGTTGAAGAAAAGTAAGGAAATATATTTTACCCTAGCCAACTGCAGAGGTTTCCAGTTAAATTTGTTTTTTTTTTTCAGATAATATGTCACAGAATGTTGTCTGCTAATTACATGTACGAGCCAGACATACGGAATGTCACATTACAGCCAATGGATAGGGTTAATCGTCTATCTCGAAAAATGGAATATATAATGCCGAATTTTTCAAATATATGTTAACCGGGCAAGAAAACGGAATACCAAATTACACCCACTTCGATTGAAAAATGTGGGTAAAAATACATAAAATTGACAGGAGCACTATAGGCCAGAGATCCCATTTTTTTACCATAATTAGAGCAGTGGGTTTATGAAATAATTATCTCATATAAGGATTTCAGGGATGCTAATTACAAGTCTGGAAAAAAACTTATAGGGTGGATCGAAAATGGCAGTAATTTTTTAAGAATTGAAATAATCAAATTATTTTTTAAAAGGTTTTGTAGAGCTATGGTAACTGATTTCAAATGTAAAATCAGATTTTGAAAATCAAATAAGATGGATCCAAAATGACGGATCAAACATAAGAAATATCCATTGAGCGGGTCAGTTCTAACCCTGGCATAACTCGCATATCCGAGAACATACCACATTATATTTGGTATACATTTAAAAGTCAACCACTCCTCTTGGATATACTATCAACTTATGAGGTCTATGCCCTTCAGGAGTAAATATATTCACCATAGAATTCAAATTTGCACATTTTTCACACAAAGGACCCAGACTTTGGCCCGCCAAATATTATATGGGCTGGTGATATTACTAAATCGGGGATACCTTCTTACTTTGAGTGCAAAACATGGCAATGCAATTTAATTATTATCTAAAATATGATAATTAATTATTTATTGGTACATGATGCATTTTGGTGGGATCTGCTCGTGCTATATGACATTGTCTCTGTTGCAAAAATAAATTTGTTGTAAGAAAAAATATTTCGGAGTTGGCCGGGACCCCTTTTTTTTGTTCATTAACACTAGATTGCCGAAGGCGGTAATTTTGACCGTTTTTCAATTTAAAGTACAAACACAAATGTGCATATAAAGACACTTTTTAAAAAGCTTTCATTATATACAAAGTTGTTTTTGTACTTGAAATTGAAAAACGGTCAAAATGACCGCCTTCGACAATCTAGTGTTAAAGTTCAGACAACTAGTAAGATCTTCAATATTTCAAAAACTTTTACTGACGTTTCATATTATTAAATTTATATTTTAACATCGTTACATATTATAATTTTAAAAGGACTTCTCCACACTACACCATCTTAAATTTTAATCAAATGTTTCTCTTAAAATTTCTTTCGACAAAACATTTATCTATTTGATTTACATTTATTTGAGTGTAACGTATGGATATTGTAAATAGTTTTAAAATTTACAAACATATCACGTGCCATGGTGTACTGGGATTTGTTCGCATATTATGTTGAGTATCCTTTCCAAATACCCACTTAATGTTTTTTCTGGGGCTCCACACTTTTCATCTCGGTATCAAAAACTAATCACTTTTTACTGTCATGATATATATCAACTGTTATAAATCCCCAACACATTGGCAATAAACGCACATGCGATTGTGTGGCTGTATGC
>NW_026874518.1:0-16463 GCF_032173495.1 Musca vetustissima
ACAATTTAACATGGGCGGAGAGACAGACGGAGGGGCGGACATGCATAAATCGACTTAGTAAGTGATTATATGCTTATTTTCAAAAGGAATCATATGTCTATCTCGTTTCCTTTTGCCTGTTACAAACATAGGACTTTATTTAACATGCTTCAAAACGTCCGATTTGGGCCACATACGCAACGTTTTGTTGTATGATTTGTTGCCAAGTCCTGCTCTCTATATTTGCAAAAAAAACTCTAGTAGTCAATTTTCACAATCCTCCCTAGATGCAAATTTTTTATCATTCGAGATATTTTGCAATGCAAGAAAAACCAACCAAGCTATCGAAGTTTCTGGCGAGTCACTGTAGATGCATAAATGTGAAATTGTTGGATCGATACTTTACGAGAAATCTATCAGTGCAGCCATCTACCGAAAAAAATAATGGATTTCTTTTTCCAACTCTAAATTTGTCCGATCGATACTTTACGAGAAATCTATCAGTGAAGCCATCTGCCGACAAAGGCATGTGTATGAATTGATTTCGGTCGGTTCACTTATAGATAAAGATTCGGTAAATTTCATGTTAATCTGCATGATACAAACATATGTACAAATACATAATACCCAGTACCACAGTGTTGTTAAGGACATAATCGCATTTTGAAATGCAAACCTCGAGTTTTTGGGGGACTTTTTAAGAAACCTGTAATCTTCAGATCGTCTAGGAATTTCTTTCTATAGAAAAATTAGGTTAAGGAGAAATAAAAATTTATATTTTAGAAAGAAAGCATTTATTGTATAGTAAACGGCAGCCTAAAGAAAACAACTACTCAGGTCCCCTCAAGATTTCTATTGACTATAGTAAAAAGCCGCAATATATCTGTAGATCACTATTTCTCAGTACAAATAAAATTCTGTAATTAAAAACCCCCTGAGGAATTATTTTTTCTAGGCAAATCTTCAGGGTATCTAGAAAAATTTCTTGGGCACTGAGATGTACTTTTTTATAGAAACAATTCGATTACTTCAGAAAAAATCGTCAGGGCTTCTGAGGAAGATTAAAGTTTTTCTAAATAAAAAAAAACGCCCAGAAGTCTATAAAAATATTGTGATTTGGTGCTTCTGAGGATTAAAAAACGTCACATACTACCCTAAAATACCGAAATTTCGGACGAAGAGTTATATGGGGACAATTCTAAAAAGTAGACCAATAACTGACCATTTTCCTTAGGAAGATGTTGTACCCAGTAAGAACTCTCGGTATTTAGCGTTTGGATTACAGCTAATTCTAAGGAAAATCGCGCAGAAAATTATTTTGCTATAAATTTGCTCCGATATATCCAATTATAACCTTACCTGCAGGATATACTTCATAATATTGAGACCATTTTTTCAAGACTCCTATGTTTCTTTAGCTATCTTCGCTGCTTTTGAAAAGCCGCCAGGTCCTCTGAGTATAATTTGCGAAGAAGACTTTTTGCCTTTTTTGTATTTCACTATATAAAAAGGAATCCTTTGATATCCCAAAATTTTTTCCCATAGAAAAATATTTTTATCGATTCTGAGGAATTTTCCTACGGGTTTCTATTCCTATATTGTAAGCTATCTATAACAAATTACTTCTGATTATTTAAAACAAATGTTCAATTGATGTATACCTACCTCATATTTTTTTCTTTAACTAACCTTTAAATTGCAACTGAAAAATGCATGCGGAGCAAATTTTTGTTTTTCTGCTGCTACAATAAAATGCATGCTGTGCTCTTGTGGATATTATGTATTTGTTCATAACTTCATTGCAAATAAACAACAACTACAGCAATTGCAACGTTAAATGGTGGCAAATAAACAGTTGCATCTATCCGGCACGACGATGTCAAAGTTCAAGAAACTTTTAAGCGCCAAAATAAACTTGAAAATAGACCTGCTGCAATGCCAAGAATTATGAACAGAAAAAAAAAAACAAACAACAAAAAACATTTTTCCACATAAATGCTCTATAATTTTTGCAAGCTTTAAATTAACTTTTCAGATTTTGTAATTAAGCATCTTTAATACACGGCTAGGCAATTTATGCCCTGCAACCAAACTCTATGGCAAGGCAATGTTTATTTAGAGTACCACCCTTTTTTGTTGGTCGGTCGGTCGGGTATTTGCAATTGGGCCTGGGACATTCTTAACAAACAAGACCAGTAGTTGTTGACGCCGCTGCGGTCGATGGTGCTGCTGGTGGTGGTTCGTGTGGATTGTTTGCTGCTACTTATCTTTCGGTTGAAAGTATAAATTAAAATCTGACCTAAGGCTAAAATGTTGTTAGTTTAACAATTTCCTCTGACTCTGACAATGCGATAAACAAACAACCATACATGCATACCTTCATACATATACATATTTATGATAGCAAAGTATAGCATAGAAAATCCAACATTGGCAATAACCTATAATTTGCTGGACTTCTTAATAAATTTTTATATTGGCCACGGCTACTGATGGTATTTTATGGGTATTATTCCATACCAAATGAGTATGTGAGTATGTCCATAACCAACCTCTCTTTGCCATTGGAGTCATATTGGACAGCCATGTAAATAAAACAATTGAAAAATAACCACAATTATCAATTGTAGGAAGAGCCTCTAGTTAGAATTATTGAATTTTTCATTCTATGCGATTTATGTGGATTGTTGCTGGGAGGATTTTTTTTAGTACAAAACTTAAAGAAAAAATCTTTAAAACACCATAATTAATAACAATGGCCTAAGGTTTATTGGTATAAAATCTGATTAGGATTCATACGATGTTCGAATAAAGTTATGACATCAAGTAAAAAGATTCTGATTCGACACATTGAGGACGCTACTAGAATTGAATTCATATGAGTTAAATAATGCCCTAACTTACAAATGACAGGGATATACATTTGATAACCATGGGGTCATTGTACCTTACAACGAATGGTGTTACAGGGTAGTACAAATATCGCTCATTTGCTGCAAGAGGGGCATAACTCAAAAAACGTGAAAACGTGTTCATGATGCACGATTGTAAAATAGACCTTATATTGTTTAAACAATTCATACGAATATAAAGTATATAAAGTATATAAAGTATATAAAGTGTGAGTAAATTTAAAACTTAAAACACATTTTCTGCCACATTGTGTTTTTGAATTATGCCAGTCTTGCAGAAAATGAGCGATCTGTTTACAACACCCGCCCATCTTTCCATACATTTTTTAAATCAAGTTGCTGGACGCAATTATTATCTGAATGAGATATAATTTTCGGAGCGGCCTTGATCAGTGGTCTCTACAAAAACCAGTAAGGAAAGTATTAAAGTCGGACTGGGCCGACTATGGTACCACACTGTGTTAGATGGTATTATGTCTTTGTGCATATGTTTGTAACAGGCAAAAGGAAACGAGATGGACATATGGTTCCTTTTAAGAATATGCATAGACACACTTTCTAAGTCGATTTAAGCATGTCCGTCTGTCTGTCCAAGTTAAATTGTAAACAAAGTAAAGCTCCCATATATATTTTCGTCCGATTTAAGGTAACTAGTGTACCAAAGTCCCTAAGTATCTCTCTCTAGAGCGACGTGTGTTAAATTTCGTAAAAATCGCTTCAGATTTAGATATAGCTCACATATATATTTTCGTCCGATTTAATGTAACTCGTGCAACAAAGTCCCTATATACCCTTCGATTTGCACGAAATTCAGCATAGCGTACTGAATTAAGTCTAGAAAGATGTGTGTTAAATTTTGTGATAATCGGTTCAGATTTAGATATGGCTCCCATATATATTTTCGTCCGATTTTAGGTAAACATTGCACCAAAGTCCCTATAGATCCATCGATTTGCACGAAATTTCGCACAGCGTAGTGAATTAACTCTAGAACGATGTGTGTTAAATTTCGTAAAAATCAGTTCAGATTTCGATATAGCTCCCATATTTAGTTTCGTCCGATGTGAGGTTAATGGTATACCAAAGTCCCTATATATCTTTCGCTTTCCAAGAAATTTGGTATAGCCTACTTGACTAGGTCTAGAATAATCTGTGCTAAGTTTCGAAAAAAATCGGTTCAGATTATATTATATATAGATGTAGCTCCCATATATAGTTTCGCCCGATTTGGATAAATGGTGCACCAAAGACCCTGCAAATCTTTTGATTGGGAAGAATTTTGGTATAGCGTACTAAATTAAGCCTAGAATGATGTGTGCTAAGTTTCGTGAAAATCGGTTCAGATTTATGTAAATGGTGCACCAAAGTCCCTATATAGCCTTCGATTTACACGAAAATTGGCATAGCGCACTGAACGAAGTCTACAACGATGTGTGTTAAATATTGTGAAAATTGGTTGAGATTTAGATAGATTATCTCATGTCAATGTTCTTTCGAAGGGGCGGAGTCTGTTAGGAGACATATGCAGAATATATCCAAAGTGGTGAAGGGTATCATATAGTCGGCCCAGTCCGACTTTACTACTTTCTTTACTGGTTTTTAAATATTTCATGAATTTCAATGTTCTGAAAGTCTACCATAAGCATGGATTGTTTAAAAATATATTTTTGAAAGACTATCCAGACATAGGTTTTTCAAGTATATTATAGGTGTGTATTTTTATACCCTACACAACTATGCTGTTAGGGTAATATAGCTTTGTGCAGCCCCAAAATTTTGTAACGCCACGAAATATTGGTCCTAGACCCACCTTTAAGTATACCGATCGTCATATCTCGTCTAGCTGTGTCGATCTAGACATGTGTGTCCGTCCGTCTGTCCATTATAATTTGTAACCACGATACAGGTCACAGCTATGGACCAATCTTCACGAAACTTTGCGTGTAGGATGGGTTCTGCACAATGAAGACCCCTATTGTTTTTGGAAAAGATCAGTTAATATTTAGGTAATGAAATGGACCAAAAAATTTATTTTTGTCTGATTTTCTGGTCGCTCCAGGAGCCGCAATTATGGTCCAAACATCGCTTTTTTGCATGGAGAAGGGGATCGGGCCAAAGAATAAGCATGCCTGTTTTGATAAAGATCGGTCAATATTTAGTGGGTCAAATGGACCCATACTTTTGTCTGAAAAATTACAAAAATTTGTATTCTATGGCATATATATTTACTCCTGAAGGACATAGACCTGAGAAATTGATAGTATGTCCAAGAGGAGTTGTTGGCTTATAAATTGATATCAACTATATTGTCATATGTGTTCGGATATGAGAGTTACACTTAAATATTTAACCCATTACCACACTGTAGGGCGGAAAAATAGCGCTGATCGCTTTTAAAATTTCCATGAGGTTCTGGTTATGGTCAAGGACAACGCCTATAATTTGCGGTGATGATCAGATAATAATTGTGGGATGAAGTGCACCGAAACTCATTTTTATTGTGTTTTTTCAAGTCGATCTATATGCCAGAATTATAAGCAGAATATTACACTGGAGAATGAATCTGACCAACTAATTTGATGGGCTTTTGTAATGATCTGTCACTATTCAGCGGGTCAAGTCAACCAAGACCTTTCTGTGTAAAACGAAAAAATTGGATATTATGAAATAAAACATAATTCGAAATAGATGTCATGGCAAGAAATATTGCCCATTCTTGGAAAAAAGATCTTCAGAAAGTTAGAGTTCCGTGGTAGTTGTGTAGGGTATCATATGGTCGGCCCCGTCCGACTATACTGCTCCACTCACTGGTTTTTTAATATATTTTTGAAAGATTTTTTTAAAAAAAGTTTTTTTAATCTATATTATTTCCGTTTTTATACCCTTCACCACACTGTGGTACAGGGTATTATGTCTTTGTGCATATGTTTGTAACAGGCAAAAGGAAACGAGATAGACCCATGGTTCCTTTTAAGAATATGCATAGAATCCCTTTTTAAGTCGATTTATGCATGTCCGTCCGTCCGTCTGTCTGTCAGTCTGTCCATGTATTTTTGTGAGCAAAGTACAGGTCGCATTTATGATCCGATATGGATGAAAATTGGCACAGTTCATTTGTTTTGCCCAAGGACGAACCCTTTTGAAATTGGGAAAAATCGGTTCAGATTTTGATATAGCTCCCATATATATTTTCGTCCGATTTAATGTAAACGGTCCCTATATATCTCTCGATTTGCACGAACTTTGGTACAGCATAATGAATTAGGTCTAGAATGATGTGTGTCAAGTTTCGTGAAAATCGGTTCAAATTTGGATATAGCTCCCATATATATTTTCGTCCGATTTAATGTAACTCGTGCAACAAAGTATATCAATCGATTTGCACGAAATTTGGCACAACGTACTGAAGTCTTGAATTGTGTTTTCTGATTTTCTGAAAATCATTTCAGATTTAGATATAGCTCCCATATATAGTTTCGTCCGATTTTATGTAAATGGAGCACTAAAGTCTCTATTTATATTTCGAGTTGCACATATTACAATTTGGCACATCGTACTAAACTTAGTCTAGGATTCTGTGTGCTGAGTTTCGTGAGAATCGGTTCAGATGTAGATATAGCTCCCATATATAATTTCGTCCGATTTAATGTAAATGGTGCACCGAAGACCCTATATATTCTTCGATTTGCACGAAATTTGGAATAAAGACCAAAAGTTTGTCCGATTTCCTCACAATGTTGTACAATAAACTATAGTTAATATAAGTTAACCTCTGCCATTCTCATTGAAATCAGTTCAGATTTTGATATATCTTTTACATATCGACGCCTCCGAACCATAGTATGCTATGTCGACTTAGCATGTTTTAAAGTTCTTTTTAGATACTACGGTCCTTAATTTAAATTCATTGAAATTTTGGTAATCATCGGCCAATCCAAACCAAAGTTATAAACAACAATGTACTTAGCATATACTTATATATATATATATATATTTCTAGGTATTATGAAAAATATATTTAGACATTCCGTAAAAGGCATACAAAATGTATCTTTTTATCTCTTTCTCATACAACATTAAAATGTTATTTCACCAAAAAAAAAAAAACTAAAGTTTTAAATCCGTTTAAGCATATTCAGAACTTTCCATTTAAAAAAGGACAAACTATCCCCGACATACGGCTGGGGCTCATCGTCATAAACAAATCCAGAGAAAAAAATGCCAAAACAACATTTATTTATTTATATCCCTCTTAGACGAACTGAACTGTTTCTATTGGTTGGTTGTCCTTCAAAAACATTTACTTTAAAACTTGTGGACACCCTGGTGGTTAGTCTCTTATTTTGCAAATAATCAGAGTAAAGAACGTTGAGGAAAGATAAATGCCTTAAAGGTAGAAAACCAAGAAAAATAAAACATATCCACATTTTATCTTATTGTTATAGCTGTTGTTTGGTTGTCCCCGTCGTCTATCTTCTATTCTGTTAAGGATTTGGATTTTTATTGTCTGCGCGTTCCTGAGCACCAAACGTGTTGTCCGTATATCCGTATTGGTGCCTTTATGTGTGGCAATGACTGTCTCACCGCTGTCTATCTATATTTTCATATGTCATTTGTATGAATATATGTACATATATGTATGTACACATGTTTGGAATTTTCGACGTGTGGTTTTCAAATACATACGTACATATATATTTTCCTTTGGCACAAATCTACGAGAATTTCTTTTGTGTCTGACATCTGTTCAGTTTTAAGGAATTTGATATATTTATAGTTTGATTGAATTCCTGTTGTGATATTTTTATACTTAAGGAATAGGGTTATTTAAAATGATGAAAGATTTAATTTAAATCATGTCCGAGAACAAACAAAATATAAAATAACGAACAAAATATAGATTACATCCAGTAAGGAAAGTAGGAAAGTCGGACGGGGCCGACTATATGATACCCTTCACCACTTTCGGTATATCCAACAGATGAAACCTAAAAGACGTCGAATTCTTAAAGGACCAAGGACAAAATTACGAAAATCAATTATATATATGCTATATCAAAATCTAATCCGATTTGAACTAAACTTGCCACAAGTTATGTTATAGTTCAGAACGCAACTTCATTATTGGAGCTATATCTAAATCTGGACCGATTTTCACGAAACTTAACACACATCATTCTAGGCATACTTTAGTACGCTATGCCAAGTTTCGTACAAATCGAATGATATATAGGACTTTGGTACACCATTTACATTAAATCGGACGAAAATATATATGGAAGCTATATCTAAATCTGGACCGATTTTCACGAAACTTAGCAGACATAATTCTAGGCTGAATTCAGTACATTATGCCAAATTTCGTGCAAATCGATAGATAGATATATAGGGACTTTGGTGCACCATTTACATACAATCGGACGAAACTATATATGGGAGCCATATCTAAATCTGAACCGATTATCACGAAATTGAACACACATCTTTCTAGACTTAATTCAGTACGCTATGCTGAATTTCGTGCAAATCGAAAGATATATAAGGACTTTGTTGCGCCAATTACATAAAATCGGACGAAACTATATATGGGAGCTATATCTAAATCTGGACAGATTTTCACGAAACTCGGCACACATCATTCTAGGCTCAATTATGTGAGCTGTGCCAAATTTCGTGCAAATCGAAAAATATATAGGGGCTTTGTTGCGCCATTTACATAAAATCGGACGAAACTACATATAGGAGCTATATCTAAATCTGGACAGATTTTCACGAAAATTGGCGAAACTCAGCACACATCATTCTAGGCTCAATTCAGTACATTATGCCAAATTTCGTGCAAATCGAAAGATTTATAGGGACTTTGGTGCACCATTTCCATAAAATCGGACGAAACTATATATGGGAGCTATATCTAAATCTGGACCGATGTTCAAGAGACTTGACAGACATCGTTCTAGGCTCAATTCAGTTCATTATGCCAAATTTCGTGCAAATCGAAAGATGTATAAGGACTTTGTTGCGTCATTTACATAAAATCGGGCGTAACTATATATGGGAGCTATATCTAAATCTGAACCGATTTTCACGAAAATTGGCAGACATCATTCTAGACTCAATCAAGTGAGCTGTGCCAAATATCGTGCAAACCGAAAGATATATAGGGACTTTGGTGCATAATTTACCTAAAATCGGACCAAACTATATATGGGAGCTGTATCTAAATCTGAACCGATTTTTCCCAATTTCAATAGGGTTCGTCCTTGGACGAATATTGTAGGGTACCCTTATATGGGGGCTACCCGAAAAAATGGACCTATATTTATAATCTTAGTGGAGAGATTTGCGACGCAATAAGAACTCAAAGTACCAAATTTCAGCGAATTCGGTTGAAAAATGAGCTCAAGTACCCCAAAATACCGAAAATTGGAGGTACCCTTATATGAGAGCTACCCGAAAAAATGGACCTATATTTATAATTTTTTGTGGAGAGATTTGATACCCATTAAGAACTCAAAGTACTAAATTACAGCCAATTCGGTGAAAATGCGGTCAAAACCCCCCCAAAAACTGAAAATTTGGAGGTACCTTTATATGGGGGCTACCAGAAAAAGTGGACCTATATTTATAATTTTTAGTGGGGAAATTTGGTATCCAAAAAGTACCCATTTTAACAAATTTCAGCGTATTCGGTTGAAAAACGCGCTCAAGAACCCCAAAATACTAAACGTGGACCAATATAGCCCATCTTCAGACTTGATCTGCCTGCAGACAACTCTATGCAAAATTTTCTATCTTAATTTATTGTAGACGTTAGAGTGATTACAACAGACAGACGGAAACACGGACATGCTTAGATCGTCATAGAATTTTACGCTGATCAAGAATACATATACTTTATAGGGTCGGAAATGATTATTTCGATGCGTTACAAACGGAAAAGAAACTAATATACCCTCCATACTATGGTGGAGGGTATAAAAAAATATTTGTTGACTTCTGCAATAGGCGTGATATTTAAAAAAAAAATATTTTTTTGTATTTTTTTTAATAACCCTCTGAATTAAATATGTATCAATGCTTAAAAATTTATTTTTGCTGCAATTGTACATTTTAAAATGTTGCCAACAGGAATGCATTTTGCTAACAGCCACACAAAGATTTTAAATATTCGGGCTAACACACATACAAACTTACCTATACATATGAGTATATGCCTTAAGGTAGTTTGTATATTGAAGGATTTATTACAAATTAAATGATATTTACTAACATCTAACTTGTTGTTTATTAAATGTGTATTAATAAATAATGATTTATACAAAAATGCAGTTGCCGGAACATTCTCTGTCTCAGACCTCCCAGTTGTGGTGGTCTCTTGTAGGCTGTGTGGCAGAAAATTGACAGCAATAAAGCTTAATGTGAATACTAATTAAAAATATGGATATTAAAGATGCATAATTCATAATATATACATATATATAAATTATAAATCAACAACAAATTTCGAACACACTGTGACACACATACATACGTATATGAACATTATGAATATTCTTGTTGTTGTCCTTATCCACCTTTTTTCCATAATTAACATTCATCATCATCATATTCACCGTTGTCTTCGTTCATTGAAAAATGCAAATACAAATTTTCAGGTATTTTACCGTGATTTTTTCTACGTCTTCTTCTTGTTAGACCCAGCCAGACAGACATTGGTCCCCCTACTAGTCTCAGTCATTTGTTGGTTGTTGGCATGGCAAGCAAATTCCTTACAAATAGTATGAAACCAAAAGACTGACGACAGGCTAAAAAGGGCAACACCGGTATAAGCGTACCGTACCAATGGTACCCTTGGCATCTGGGCCAATTCAGCTGACAAATCAGCACCAGCCAGCAAACCAACCATTGGATACCATACGTACGTACGACTGATGGCTCACCAAGTCAAGGCACCCAGGTAAGAAAGTAAGGCACAGAAAGAAGAAGAAAAAAAGAAACCAACACCCAAAAGATATGCGACGGTCATCTTGACCGCAAATGCAAATTTAATTATCTTCCGCATTGTTGGTAAGACCCCAAGAAAATAACAACAAAAATTTCTCCCGAACACCGAAAGACGACAATAACGAAGTATTGAAAAACAAAAATCTGGGATATATGAGTTCTGGTGGGTAATTTTCAATGGTTGTTAGATAAACGTGGGCGCAGTATTTTTTTTTAATTTTCTATCAAAAAATAACAACGTTGGTAAAATAAAGAAAAATTCTTAAATAACAAATTCCTTGCCATTCGTCTTACGGTAGGTAGTAGCAACGTCAAGCGAATGAATATGGACAGTGAGTTGATTGCTGTGTTGCTGCTGCAGCTTGCCTGGTACGTGATGCAGAGACACTAGAAAATTGTCCTTAGCCATAAAGTGTGTTCATTGCACTGAGTTATAGACAGCTCTAGCTGGTGGCTAAGAGGTTAACAATCTGTCTGTATGGCTGTGTGTCTCTCTTGCCAGACAGTCAAGAGCTATAGAACATTCATAAGACGAAATTAAGTGTGATATCTTCTGGAAGGAAACTGATGACAACTTCTAAATCCCAGTAGGTACATTAGAGGTGATGTTAGAATGAACAAGACAAAATAAATAATAAAGTAATAGATAATAAAATAATTAATGAAATTAAATATTGGACAAAATAATTTTGAAATTTATAGAAGTCGACATTTTTTATTAATGAATATTTTTTCCCCAACAACCAAAGGCTATAAAATATTTTTATTTGATTTATAAAATATTTTTTCAAGGCGTGGATATTGAAAAGATATTTGGGCGCGGAATTTTTTTAAGAATTTTTTCTAGAAGGCTACTACAAAAGACGTGGTTTATTAATATTTTTCAGAGGAACAAGAAAAGGCGTGGCTTATTTAAAAAAATATTTTTCTGATGGACTAGCAAAGGATTTCTAAAGGACTGAAGAGCTAGCAAAGGATTTCTGTAAGACTAAGAACTAGCAAAGGATTTTTCTGAAGGACTAGCAACTGCGTTGAGTTTTTAAAAATATTTTTCCGAAAGACTATCGAAGGATTTTTTTTAAACTATTTTTCCGAAACTTATAAAAACTATTTAACCTATTTTCCGAAACGATTTAAAAAAATTCTGAAGGACTACCAAAAGTGTGTCTGTTCAAAAAAATCTTTCTGAAGGACTACCAAAAGTGTGTCTGTTCAAAAAAATCTTTTTGGCGTGGCTGTTTAAAAAAAATATTTCTGAAGGACTACCAGAGACGTGCATTTTTCAAAAATATTTTATTAAAGGACTACCAAAGGTGTAGAGGATTTTCGGAAAATATTTTTCTGAAGAATTACGAAGGTCGTGGATTTTTGTAAACACATTTTTCTGAAGAACTATGCATGGCGAGGATTTTTACAAAACATTTTTTCGAGTATTATAATAGGCCTGGATTTTTACACCCTTTACCAACACTGTGGTACAGGGTATTATGTCTTTGTGCTTATGTTTGTAACAGACAAAAGGAAACGAGATAGACCCATTGTTCCTTTTGAGAATATGTATAGAATCACTTTCTAAGTCGATTTATGTATGTCTGTCCACCCGTCCGTATGCCTGTCTGTTCATGTTAAATTGTAAACAAAGTACAGGTCGCATTTATGATCCCAATTGGATGAAATTTGGCACAGCTCGTATATTTGGCCCAAGGGCAACTATGGCCCAAATAATTGGGAAAATTCGGTTCAGATATAGCTCCCATATATATTTTCGCCCGATTTTATGTAAATAGTGCGCCAAAGTCTCTATATATCCTTCGATTTCCACGAAATTTGGCATAGGTTAATGAATTAAGTCTTGAAAGATGTGTGTTAAATTTCTTGAAATCGGTTCAGATTTAGATATAGCTCCCATATATATGTTCGACCGATATAATGTAAATGGTGTACCAAAGTCTTTATATATCTTTAGATTTTTACGAAATTTGGCATAGCGTACTGAACTAAATCTAGAAAGATGTGTGTTCAAGTTTAATCGATTTAGGCAAATGGAGCACTAAAGTCCCTATATATCCTTTGATTTGTACGAAATTTGGCATAGCAAACTGAACTAAGTATTGAAAGATGTGTGTTCAAGTTCGTGAAAATCGGTTCAGATTATTATATTTTTTCCATATATATTTTCGTCCGATTTAAGGTAAATAGTGCACAACAGTCCTTATAAATATTTCGATTTGCACGAAATTTAGCACAACGTACTGAATTAAGCCTAGAATGATGTGTGTCTAGTTGCTTGAAAATCGGTTCAGATTTAATTATAGTTTTGTATATATTTTCGTCCGATTTAGGGTAAATGGTCCAAAAAAGTCCATATATGTCTTTCGATTTGCACGAAATTTGGGACAACGTACTGAATTAAGCCTAGAATAATGTGTGCCAAGTTGCGTGAAAATCGGTTCAGTTTTGGATATAGCTCTCATATATATTTTCGTCCGATTTAACGTAAATGGTGCGGCAATGTTCCAATGCCTCTTTCGATTTGCAAGAAATTTGGCATAGCGTACTAAATTAAGTCTACAATGTTGTGTTTGGCACAACGTACTGAATTAAGCCTAGAATAATGTGTGCCAAGTATCGTGGAAATCGGATCAGATTTAGATATAGCTCCCATATATATTTTCGTCCGATTTAAGGTAAATATCTTAAGTTCAATTTCATATCAATGTTCTTTCGAAAGGCAACGTCTGCTAGGAGACTATGTAGAATATACCCAAAATGGTGAAGGGCATCATATAGTCGGCCCAGTCCGACTTTACTACTTTCCTTATTTTTTATTTGTTTTTTTTTTCATTTTTATTTTTTGCAATTTTTTAATTGCTCTCAATTGAAACGACTAGCTAGCCTGCTAGTTAACAATGACGATTAGTTTCAAACGTGTCCACTCTTCTATTCCCATACGATATGAACACATTTCTCTTTCGCCAGCTTAGATGACACTTTATGGCAACAAATCGTTTTAGCCTTAAGGTAAAAATAAGCCGGAAACTGGCCCATTATAGTGACGCCACATTAAATGACTGTTCTGCTTTGATGCGATGTTCTGCTTTTCTTGGGCTTGTGATCTCAACTATTCGAGAAACTTTTGCTGCATTGTAGTATGTAGAAGAATATAATGTATTAGAAATTCTTTATATTTGAAAGTCGATTATATGGAATGTCTATGTGTGTGTGTGTCTTTGTGGCACTTAAAGTCAATGGATATCTTAAAGCTAAGTATTGGCTGAATACCACTCTATTTTAGCCATTCACATCATTGTTAACCCCCTGGGGTCACTCATTAATATCGTACTTCTTTTTCATCGTCGATTTTTGTTGTTGCCTCTACCCCATCCCCATCAACATCTTTGGTTCGTGTTCGTTCATCTTCGAGCTTCATGTCTGTTCATCGCTTGCGGTAGGTTGATGTGGCTGGCTGGTTGCCTGCCCCTCATGATAACACGTATTTATCCAAAATGCCTTACCAGGTTGCTGGTGCTGTCAGTGCCACTGGCGCTGCTGCTGTTGCGGCTATTGTGGTTGCTGCTGCTGCTGCCATTGTAGCCCCCTAATGATGCGAATGCTTTGATTTGATCGGCTTAGGTTTTGTTCCTAACCGGCTGTCTGTCTATCTTGTTTGTCATCGTCATCGAGTCGTGTGTAGAACAGAAGCATCGGCAAAGCCATCAACAGAGACGCTGAGACTAAACCGAACGAACCAAAGTCAATTTTAGTCCATTTTCTGTTAGATTGGCTGGCTTGTCTTGAAGGCTTATTGCCATTACAATTATCGCATCGTTGTCTGACGTGGTTTAATGTCTTTTGTCTTGGGGTACTTAAGGCTAACCGCATATTAAAAAATATAACAACAATAATAACAACGAAAACATTGAAAGAATGGTAGTTGCGCAGACCTCCATAACCCTGACAATGTCGGTAATAATAAATGACAGTACAAGGATATAACAACTTTGCAGGTAAGTGCGTGCGTGCGTGCGTTACGCATGTGCAAAGGCCAGCTGTTCATCAATTTACATGCTACCTATATTACGACTTCAACTATTGAGAGTGGCTGGGTTGATCTTCTGCTGCCTCCTTGTGGTCGGTCACAACGTGATGTCAGCAAAGTTATCAATAAATGACACAGACACATTAGATGATGTTCAAGCAATTTGTAATGTCTGAACGGACGGGTATAACGACATGGAGTTGAAAAATTTTACAATTATTGTTATGTTCTGAAAGTGAAATATAATAAAAGGGAAAGAGGAAGGAGGCAGGGGAGGGAGGGTAAAGGATTTTTATCTTTTGAGGGAATTTCTGACAGAAATTTATGATGTAATATAGCTTAACTTCACATTTAATAAGTCACGAGATTTAAATGGAATGCGAAAAATTTTAGACGGTGTATTAATATGCTATGTTGGAGGTCCGATTCAAAGTTTCCGCTAATGTTGATTTTCTTATAAAATTATAATATATGGACATCTAAATTACAAAATGTATTGTCCAGCTAGGTCTCGTAATACATTGTAGAAATATTCCAACCTAAGGATATTATATAGGATATTGAAAACCCAATATATCGGACTAAGCCTCCCAAGTCGTTTAATATTCGGTAATTTCAAGGTTCTTATTTAATATTTCCGAATATCAGAGATTAAAAAACTCCCCGTAAAAAAATTGCAAAATAGGTCCATAGTTCCGAAAAGAAAATTATACGGATGTACCAAATTTATTATTTTTCTCCTAATGCTAACATATCTAAAATCTCTTTGTTATTTAAATGCTATCCCATGAAAAAACCAAAAGAAAAAAATAAATAATTTTATATTCCTATTTATGTGTTCTTTTTGTTGTTGTTATTTTTATTATGATGATATCATTGTGTCTGTGTTGTGATTCACTGAACCAAATGCAATTTGCAATTTTCTTTTAAATGCTTGAAACTCATAAAGACAATAATTGTCGTAAAATAAATTTTTATATGTACCAGTATTTTCGCAAAAAAATACTTTAAATGGTTATTGTCCACCTCCCCCTCCTTGGCAAATACTAAATTCAAATGTATCTAACAAATATTTTCCTTTTTGCTCTATTTTGATACAGAGATTAAAAAAATGACACCACTTTACCATAAGAGGGTAACCAACGAGAAATGAATCGTGCAAGGGAAACAATGTTGCCACAATTTCGAAAAGAATATGAGCAAAAATTAAAAAAAAAAGAAACATAAACAAAATTAAAATACCTCCAAAATCAACACCTCAATAACATTTTATAAAGTCCATGTCTATATCAATAGAAATCCTTTAATATTAAGTTCTTTAAAAGTCCTACAAGTCTTATAAATGAAAAAAAATAATAATAATAATAAACCAGTGAGCGGAGCAGTATAGTCGGACGGGGCCGACCATACGATGCCCTACACAACTACGACAGAACTCTAACTTTCTGAGAAGTTTTATTCCCAGCCTCGGCAATATTTCGTGATAGTTGTACTCTCTTTCTCGATAAGAGGCCAACAGCACCTCT
>NW_026874519.1:0-161536 GCF_032173495.1 Musca vetustissima
GTGTCCTTCGAGAAACAAAGAATCTTCCTCAGGAATGGTTTCAGACAATCTAGAATACAGTCGTTGCATTCGATTTTGGGTCAATTTTTACATTAAACAATGTGATCTGTGTTAAACATAGATCTGTGTCCTATGTTGGACAGATCTTTTAAAGAGACGTATCGTACGTTGTCATCATATGCATTGGGACGACTGCATCTTCCTAAACATGGTTCCACAGGATTTCATTTGTAGTACATGTATATGTAACATTTTGATGGAACATCTGTTGCGGGAGCCAGCTTTCTCTTTCAAAGTTTGTGTGAAAGAAATACTCGTTTTGAATTGAAAAGTAGTGGTGAACAAGCTATGAACATAGTGCAGGCCGCGAGTGACCGAGTTGGAGAGGAGGTGGCAACCGACAAAACGGTGCTGATGCTGCTGAAAGGTAGGTTGTTAGGTATCGAGTTAAGTATTCGGAATATCGGTGTCGAAGAGGTTTAATTTCCTAGATCACATTGATCGGTGAAAGACAAGCTGACAACGGACGTAGGGAACGTTAAGCGTGTTTAGCGGACGGTTTGGGGCGAGGTTTTTTTACCGAGGTTTTCAGGAGATCCTGGATCTGTCAATCCAGCCTCCATGCCGCATCAAAAACTTTTTATAGTTCATGCGCTACCATCACCGTTCAATGACACGATCTCTTCTGGTTTAGTCTGTGACTAATGCATGGGTGACAAAAGTCAGATCGGACCATATAAATTAATGACTTTTTATGGTATCATTGTCTGGCTTCAGTAACGAGAGAAACTTTTTCATGCTTGGGAATCGATGAGGGTGTCTCTCGTCAGATACTTTGAATCCCGGCTCATCAACTTGTTTCCGCATTACTATAAATGTTCTGTCCGGGCCTAAGGCTTTGACTGGCTGGACAGATACTTGCCCTTTCTCTTCATTCATAGTAAATTGTAGTGTTACCTCCTCGATGGGAACTCTGGACGTAGTACTCTGGATCACCTCTTCGAATAGTTACAAATTCGAACTAATTCGATTCTCTCGAATCTTGGCCCAAGTTTTGCCGTGATTGTGATTTCCAACTCACTTTCCAGGTTTCATATTAGCAGACATCATGGATTCATGGATTTGTGGATTGGGAAGAAGCTTCTTAAATAACCCGAAAGCCTATACTGTGAAATTGCACCCACCCAACATGGGTATTCAATACATCTAAGGGCTGCAACAAAAATGAAGTCTCTAAATTTCTTTCTTTAGCTACGCGATGGCTTGGGAACGAGTGGATTGTGGTTATTTCAGTTTAGGGAGAGTGCTGGGAAATTATACGTGATGGAATTGGATAGTGTTTTAATGGTGGCGGTTATAAGTCCATAATCCGCACCAAAAGATTTTAAAACGATGAGATATCAGTCTGCTCGGACGGCACTGTGCCATTCTGGCCATTAATATATATTATTTTGACTTTCCAAATAACGCATTTTTCGGCTAATAATAAATAAAGTAAGTCCGATGTTTGTTAGTTCCCAGACAAAAGTAAAAATTTTCAGATAAAAATACATCGGATATCGTAAAGCCCGCTACCTTGGGATTAACTGATAACATGTGATCTCTGAATTTTGGTACTGAATCAATACCAACTTCCTCGAAATGGTACATATTCTTCCAATTTTTTACCATGGAAATGCTAGTAGTCCTTATTGTCTTTGCGGACAGTGTTAAATATTTTCTGAGTTATTACAATGATGCAGAGAAATAACCAGCGTAACTTCATGTCCTTCTCTCCCCAATCCACACTCCATCACAACACATGCGAAAGTTTGAATTATCGTGATTCGTGACACGGCATCTAAAATGTGTATTTTTATTCTGACTTGAGCGAATTGCAAAATATCGTCATTTCTTTGGCGTTTTTAGGGTTTTGTTCCAACCAACCAACCAATACCCATGGTAGTTCTAAATGTGAATTTGGTGTTTTTTTGGTGGAGGATGCATGACACCAGACGACATGTGGATGACCGAATGTAGATTTCATTCATGTATGAATGCTGTTTGTTAGATGATTCGGCTACAAACTTCACGATGATGATGACGATGTTCATGGTGGCGGCACTAACAAAAATAAATCCTTCTGCACTCACTACACTTTCGCAAATGCATGTTATTGTGTATACGAGTGTGTGTGTGTGTGATCAAGCTTGTTTTATGCATTTCTAACAACATTTATGACCCTCATCACAGTCATACAGTCATCAGCGAACGACGTATTTTTTGGCCATCCTTGTCATCCTGCTAAGCACAAATTGTGTCGTTTGCCGCCATCATCTTTATGAATTTGGTGGTATATGAACTCTTCTTTGCATGTGTGCGCTTCGGTGTTCCCCCCCATTTGTTGTCTGGCCGTACGGTTTGTGTTGTGTCCTTGTTGTGCAATTTCGAAATCGATAAATTGCAATTAATTTAATGGTCACAACACAAACGACATCCAAGAATTCCAAAATCATAAATCACAACATCAATTGTGTGGTTTAAAGTGGGGGAGAAGATATGACTGAACTTGAACATGTTCGTTGCCTCCAGATTTCAGATTAGATTATCAAGTTAAAGAGAAAGTATGACGGAAATGAAAATGAATGCAAATTTAAATACACTTTGCAGTTTAATATTAGTTTATGAACTATTTTGTGTTTTGGTGGAATCTCTGTCAAATCAGCAGGGATTATGGTTTGGTTTCAAATCCTGATATCGTAATTGATATGCGTTATTAACAACAAACCAAAGGATTTCGTGAAACGTATTTTCTGCGCTCTGAGAATAAACGTAAATAATTCAAATACAAAAAATATAATCATAGCAAATTCGTATTAAAAGTACTAAAACGCAGTAAGAAAAAGATCAAAGTTGGACGCGGTCAATTATATGACACCCCAAACAACTTTGGGGATGACAGAAGTGCTCCTAAAACATTTAAGAATTTTGGTTGTATGTATACAATATTCTGCCGATCCGATATACGCAACATAATGATAACATCTATACATGAAGCAAAATCAATTAATCCTATGAAATATTTCATGTATATCGGGGAGACATAGGCATTTTTTGTATCACTTATAAACTGTTGAAGTAGTTTTCTGTAGCTGATTTTCTATCCCTTCTCATATTTCATCATAATGCGGATTATGGTGTGTACGCGATCCCTACGAAAGGGGAGGTCGCCCCCTCGGTCGGTAGGGGTGGTTAACGTCCGATACAAAAAAAAAAAAAAAACAGTAAGGAAAGTAGTAAAGTCGGACGGGGCCGACTATATGATACCCTTCACCACTTTAGGTATCCAGATAAATCCAAATCGAAAGATATATAGGGACTTTGGTGGACCATTTACATTAAATCGGACGGAAATATATGGGAGCTATATCGAAATCTTAACCGATTTGCAGGAAACTTAACACATTCCAGACATAATACATAATACATTTCATTATATACCTAGTTCATTACGCTGTGCAAAATTTCGTGCAAATCGAAAGATATATATAGAAAGATATATAGGTACCACTTACATTAAATCGGACCAATTTTTAGGAAACTTAACGCACATCATTCTAGACCTACTTCATTATGCTATGCCAAATTTCGTGCAAATCGAAAGATATATGGGGACTTTGGTACACCATTTTCGTTAAATCGGACGAAAATTTATATGGGAGCTATATCTAAATATGGACCGATTTTCACGCACAAAGACACAGTGTGGTGAAGGGTATAATTAGAGATCCCTATCGTGATTCAGCCAGACAGATGGACATCGTCAGGCTTTATGGGGTCTTCTGTGAATCTTTTTAGGTTTGCAAATGAAATGACCCATTTAATATACACTCCATCTTATGGTGAACATATATTCAGATTCAGAACTAACTAAACTTAGCACACGTCATTCTAGACTCAATTCAGTACGCTATGCCAAATTTCGTGCAAATCGGAAGATATATAGGGACTTTGGCATACCATTTACCAAAAAATCGGGCGAAACTATATATTTGGGAGTTATATCTAAATCTGAACTGATTTTCACGAAACTTAGCACACGTCATTCTAGACTTAATTCAGTACGCTATGCCAAAATTCGTGCAAATCGAATGATTTTCAGGAACTTAGGTGCACCATTTACCTTAAATCGGGCGAAACTATATATAAGAGCTATATCTAAATCTGAACAGATTTTGAAGAAATTTTACACACAGAATTCTAGACTCAAACCAGTACGTTATGCCGAATATCGTGCAAATCGGAAGACATATCGGGACTTTGGCATAACATTTACCTAAATTCGGGCGAAAATATATATGGGAGCTATATCTAAATCTGAACCGATTTTCAAGAAATTTTACATACATCATTCTAGACTCAATCCAGTACGCTATTCCAAATTTCGTGCAAATCGAAGGATATATAGGGACTTTGATACACCATTTACATTAAATTGGGCGAAAAAATATATGGGAGCTATATCTAAATCTGAACCGATTTTCCCAATTTCAATAGGGTTCTTCCTAGGGCCAAATAGATGAGCTATGCCAAAATTCATCCAATTCGGATCATAAATGCGACCTGCACTTTGTTCACAATTTAACATGGACAGACGGACGGACATGCATAAATCGACTTAGAAAGTGATTCTATGCTTATTCTCAAAAGGAACCATGTGTCTATCTCGTTTCCTTTTGCCTGTTACAAACATATGCACAAAGACATAATACCCTGTACCATAGTGTGGTGAAGGGTATAAATATTTGGAGTATCATATCGTTCTGGCAACTCCTTCATATAGAAACAGGTGTTCAAAAAAGACTCAAAATCAAAATAGTTTCACAAGCAAGCATAACCTCTTCCCAAAGGTTCAGAATGTAAAGAAAAGTAGGATCAGATTGTGCATTTTATTGATTCAATGCCTCGTGGGTGCTGCCGTAATGAAAACTAATGGCTATGTTGTCGATTATTTGCAACATTTTCTTATTTATAGGAAATAATGTAAACGTTGCTTTAGTTTTGACCATGCAAAAATTGGGCCAATTTACTTTTCCATAAAATATTTTTTATTTCAAAATAAATGTTGCGTTTATTATTTTTGTTGTTTTAAAAATTTATAAAATGCCTATATATTTCTGAATAAACTTTCACTATATCTTCCTTTTCAAAAAAGTTACAGGTCATTTATTCAGTTTGCAATTTCAGTTGCTGTAGTTTTGGCCACCAGTGTAGGTGTACCATGTCTCTAACATGAAGAGTTTTTGGTTAACATTTTCAAAAATAACTGTTATTTTCGGTCCCTGTTTTGCTAAAGCAGAGACATTCGCTCTCTAGAAAATTTTGAAAAACGCTGAATTAACTTAACAATGAGATTAAACCCTTAATAATTTCAAAATCAAAACACGGATTCTATATCAAAAATTATCCGCAAATAAGTTTAATCACTCAAAAACCAGAATGCGGAATTTCAGTTCCTTCAGTTGGACTTAAAATAGAGAAAATGGGCTGGATCTTTTTCATAGAAACTGTGTCAATACATAGATCTATATTCCAATAATATTTTTTCGGCAAAGTTAATATTGAAAACATTTAACATTTTATTTAAAAGCTCAAATTGCCCTTCTGAAAATAAATGTAAACCAGTGAGCGGAGCAGTATAGTCGGACGTGGCCGACCATATGATACCCTACACAACTTCCATGAAAATCTAACTTATATCCTGTATTCTGAGATTGGGCAATATTTCGCGATATTTGCACACTTTTGGCTGTCTATAGGTCAGCAAATGTTACTAATTATTTTAGGCGTTGTCCTTGACCATAACTGGAACCTCATGGAACAAAGCGATCAACGCTATATTTCCGCCCTCCAGTGGGGTAATTGGTTACTAAATAATATATGAATACGTAACACCTGTAAATATTTAAGTGTAACTCCCTCATCCAAGTACCTACGACAACTTAATTGGTATCAATTTAAAGGTCAACCACTCCTCTTGGATATACTATATATATACTACTTCCCGGGTCTATGTCCTTCAGGAGTAAATATATACGCCATAGAATACAAATTTTGCCATTTTTCACACAAAAGTCAGGGTACATTTGACTCGCTAAATTTTGACCGATCTTTATCAAAACAAGAATGCTTATTCTTTGGTCCGATCCCCTTCTCCATGTAAAAATTCAAGATGTGTGGGCCATAATTGCGGTCTCTGGAGCGACCAGAAAAAAAGACAAAAGTTAAGTATTTGGTCCATTTCATCCCCTAAATATTAACCAATCTTTACCAAAAACAATAGTGGTCTTCATTGGGCAGAACTCATCCTACATAAAAATTTCGTGAAGATTGGTCCATAACTGTGGCCTGTATCGTGTTTACAAATTATAATGGACAGACGGACGGACGGACACACATGTCTGGATCGACTCAGCTAGTCGAGATATGACGATCGGTATACTTAAAGGTGGGTCTAGGACCAATATTTCGCGGCGTTACAAACTCTTGGGGCTGCACAAAACTATAATAACCTGACAACATAGTTGTGTAGGGAATAATAAGGAAACAATTTAAAATATGACATAGTCGGTCGCCAGGTCGATGAAAACCCCATAAAAATAGAACAAATTCGGTTGAAAAACATGTCTGATATTACGAATGCAAGAATCTACTACTTTTTACTACGATAACGAATTTTCCTTTATGACATTGAAGAAAATAGTAAAATCTAGCAGATTCTTGCAGTACGGGAACAGACCATTATTTGGGGTGTACTCAGAAACTTTAGGCAATGATCAAATCGTAACTAATCGAAAATATAGACATTTTTTAAGTACTGTTATATGAAGCTAAACTAGAAAGTGTGTCAATATTCATTATTTTTGTTGCGATATGCTACCCAACGAGAACCCCAAATACCAAATTACAGCCAAATCCCCAAAATACAGACTATTAAGATGTAAACGTTATATAAGATCTACATCAAAACATGGATCGATAACAAAATTTGAGAGCCCTATCGTGATTCAACCAGACAGATGGACATGGTCAGGCTTTATGGGGTCTTCGGTGAATCTTCCGATAATATATTCAGATTCAGATTGTTTGTAGGCTTCAAAATTTGAAACCAATATATTCTATCAAGTTACAGTATATCGACTTAATAGGAGTTCCTGCGCCGAACTTTTCCCCTATTGAAACTCAGTCTATATTTATAAGCTCCTCGATAAACTTGAAACACCTCGAAATATTCGGCGGAGACCCCATAAAGTATACGAGTATATATTATTGACATGGATAAAAGTCTATGTCATTAAGCCATGCTCGTCTGTCTGTTGTGAATGGGATATATAGGACCACATTTTGGTATTGAGTACATATAACGTATCCCCCATATTTGGACACCTGGTCTCCCTGGATGACCTTATTAATATACCTTATATGGAACCATATAAAGGTCCTAACCTTTTTAACCTAACCTAGTGCAGTTTCAAATGAATTGCTACAATCTGATTTTAAAATATTGATATTCCAATTTATGGGTCTACATATGCCTCTAAAAGAACCTCATTCCTAACTCGTGAAAAATTATTCTTAAATTTGAATGTGACACTAGGCCTTATGCCATAACGTTCCCATTGTTTTTGTCGAGATGTCAAAACATTGTTGCTCGAAATGATATCTCTGCTAATTAATGTTTAAATTAACTAAAGAAAACGAAGTAGTTGCGTGTATAAGACGTATGCCGTCCTACACCTAACAGAATTACGCACTTGACAAAAGTGTGTCATTTGTGCACACGTGATTTTGCGATGATTAGCTTCCTTGTATGTTAAGGCGATAAAGTTGTCGTACACACGAAATGTTATGCGAAATGAAATATTATCCAGACGAGTTATGTATTGTAAAATCGCGATTAGTTGTGTCGCGGTAAGCATTTAATAGTTTAGTTAATTTGCGAATAGTCATACCAACAAGTAAAGAACAATTGAAACTCACAATTTTCTTTGCTACTCACACTCATTATAGCCGCGTTCTACTGTATTTTCGTTAGGAAATCATGTCTGCGTTGTGTTGAAATCATAACACAATTGCATACATATATACACTATCCACCTATTTTCTTATTCTTATTATTTTTTTCCACTAAACAATTTTCTGCGTAGGCCTAATTTGCCGAATGTCAGCTATGATGGGCATTCTTCAGAAGACATTAATCACGGCCGTTTGTGGGTTAGGTGTCGTAACTTTCAAATCGTGTCATTTGTCACACCGAAAATATTTATGTATGTATTTATTTTTATAAAATGAAAAATTATTGTTAAGTGGAAGTAAATTGTATTTATTTTTAAATAAGTCTAAATAAATTTCCAGATATTTTTTTAATAAGTTAAAAATTTTGCAAACCACAGCATTAAACAAATACGATTGAACAATGGTGTGGAGATAGTTGGATTACCAGATATGTAAAATCCGCTGGTTGCCGTTTGGTGACATTAGTCGAAACGGTGATCAACGAGAACTGTCAATAAAAAATGGTGAAGTGGGTTTATGAAACAAAAAAATATCACACAATCAATAAAAATGCAGTCATTTAAAAAAAAAAAATTATGTAATCTAATTATTTTTGAACGCGTTTTATAGACCTATTGACCCTTATTATAAATATGAAATCACATTTTTAAAATGAAATAAATTGGATCCAAAATGGGGATCAAACTTATAAAAAACAGATATTTCTTTTCTTAACATAATTTAAAATATCGTGGACTTATTGGTTTATGTATTATGGACATGAAACTATGTGATACCTTAAATAGATTCGAAATATTGGAAATTCGTTTGAAAATCGTGCCCAAAATCCCCAAAACACCGAATAATGGGATTCGATAAGGGGTTTATTCTTATGTCAATATTAATAAGAACACAAAGTACAAATTGCAGGCAAGAAAAACCCCCAAAATATCGAAATTTGGGGTTAGGGGAAAATGAACAGCTTCGGCATGGGGGCTCCTTCGGCAATGGAGTTTTCAATATGAAGCACTCATGCTACATGATATCCAAAGGTATCGGATATCAAAGTAAATAACTGTCGCAATGTTTGAAATCTCTAGTTAATAACCTTATTTAGATGCACGGGTTTTTATATTTATACCCTTCACTGCACGTTGGTACATGGTTTATGTCTTTGTGCATATGTTTGTAACAGGCAAAATGAATCGAGATAGACCCATGGCTCCTTTTGAGAATATGCATAGAATCACTGTCTGAGTCGAGTTATACATGTCCGTCTGTCCGTCCGTCCATGTATTTTTGTTAACAAAGTAAAGGTCGCATTTATGATCCGATTTGGATGAAATTTGGCATAGTTCACTTATTTCGCTCAAGGACGAACTCTATTGAAATTGGAGAAAATCGGTTCAGATTTGGATATAGACCCCATATATAGTTTCGTCCGATTTTATGTGAATGATGCACCAAACTCCCAATATTTGTCCGATTGGCACAAAATTTTGCACAGAGTACTGAATTAGGTCCAGACTGATGTCTGCGAAGTTTTGTGGAAAACGTTCAGATTTAGATATAGCCCCCATATATAGTTTCGTCCGATTTTATGTGAATCATGCACCAAACTCCCAATATTTGTCCGATTGGCACAAAATTTTGCACAGAGTACTGAATTAGGTCCAGACTGATGTCTGCGAAGTTTTGTGGAAAACGGTTCAGATTTAGATATAGCTCCCATATATAGTTTCGTCCGATGTTATGTGAATTATGCACCGAACTCCCAATATTTGTCCGATTGGGACAAAATTTCGCACAGAATACTGAATTAGGTCCAGACTGATGTCTGCAAAGTTTTGTTAAAATCGGCTCAGATTTAGACATAGCTCCCATATATAGCTTCGTCCGATTTTATGTGAATGATGCACCAAACTCCCAATATTTGTCCGATTGGCACAAAATTTTGCACAGAATACTGAATTAGGTCCAGACTGATGTCTGCGAAGTTTTGTGGAAAACGGTTCAGATTTAGATATAGCTCCCATATAAAGCTTCGTCCGATTTTTTGTGAATGATACACCAAACTCCCAATATTTGTCCGATTGGCTCAAAATTTTGCACAAAGTTCTGAATTAGGTGCAGACTTATATCTGCGAAGTTTAATTAAAATCGGTTCAGATTTAGACATAGCTCCCATATAAAGCTTCGTCCGATTTTTTGTGAATGATACACCAAACTCCCAATATTTGTCCGACTGAGCAAACTTTTGCATGACAAATGCAATTGAGGAAAAATTATGTGTGATAAGGTTTGTTGAAATCGGTTCAGATTTTTATTTAGGTTTTATATATATTTTTTTGTTCCATTTTTTGTAAATATGCACCGAAGCGCCTATGTCTGTTTGATTTACACGAAATTTGGCAGAGGGTATTAAATTGAATATAGAGTGATAACAAAAAACAAATGTTCTATGCAACAGTAGCTCAATTAGGTCCATGTGCTCCCATACATAATTTTACTCGATTTCATACAAATGGTACCAAAGAATCCAAGTCTGTCCGTTTGACATGCAATTTTTCATTGATTTCAGAATGGTATGTGTATGGGGGTTTTCAATTAGTTGAAATATCTATCTAGATAGCACATTTAATTTCGCCCGATTCCATCTCAATGGTCCTCCAAAGATTCTATGTATGTTCTATCTACGGGGTATTGATATCTCTCGTATGTACCCAAAGTGGTGAAGGGTATCATATAGTTGGCCCCGTCCCACTTTTGAACTTTCCTTACTGGTTTTACAGATATTTTTGCAATATTTCCATTCCATTTCATAAGAACTTCATGTTAACACTTTAAATTTCAAGACATTATTATTAAAAAATCATTAACTACCTATAAAAAAAATAAATATAATTTAATGTATACAGAAAGTGTTATACTATTTCCTTTAATTAATTAATCCTTCAAAATGGTTCGAAACGTGTTTTTATTGACGAAAATGCAAAAAAGTTATTTCTTATGGTGTGTGTGGCCTTGAGACGCAGCTAGAAATTTAGCCCTAAACGGCAAACATGGGTCGCATATTAATACAATTTATAACCTTTAGAGGATCTGAATTCTAACCAGACAATGATAATTACCAGGCTATACCTATGTGCCCAATCAAATGCCAAAGCTACCCCGAGTAGAAGCACCTTAGGCGAATTTGACTTTTTTGACAAATCTGCAAAAATATTCAAATTCAGCAGTTTTGATTTAACTTTCTT
Organism: Musca vetustissima; assembly: GCF_032173495.1. NCBI lineage: Eukaryota > Metazoa > Arthropoda > Insecta > Diptera > Muscidae > Musca > Musca vetustissima. Next base: position 11,292 of record NW_026874519.1, read on the forward strand.
GTACATAGATGCACTTTGGATTTAGCTACCCAAAATACACCTCCTTGGTACTTTTTCTCAAATTTCCCCTTAAATATTTTCTTTAAGTGCACAATTCATACCTGCACACTAAAGATAACAGCTCCGAATATTTTTAACTTTTCCCTCTCATTTGTGCACCGGGAATTCCACATTAAACCAGTAAGGAAATTAGCAAAGTGGGACGATACCCTTTACCACATGGGCTATATTTAACCGACATGGATATTGTGGGGAACTAGTTGCCGTCACTTGATGCTGACACAAAAAATCGACTATATCGACAATAGTTGAGATTTTTACTTGAAAAATTGAAGGGATATTCCTGAATTTATTTAGGTTCGAATAAAAAAAAAAAACAACAATATTATTACAAATTGTGAAGCCTTGCATTTTTTAAATTTAAAATATTTTCAGAAAAATATGAAATTTTCATTTTGACCTACCGCACAGTAAAAACAAATTTTATTGATGTAAAGCCCAGATTTGAAATGTATACGTTTTTCCTCTCCACCTAAAAAGGACTTTTTGCCAAAACAGGATTCCTGGTCCATTGTGTACTGTAAACAACACAACACATGGTCGTACGTCAAACCGAACTGTTTACGATAATTTCAAAGAGGCTAAATTTGTAATGGAAATTATAGATGACACCAGAGATGGCCTGTCAGAAACTATGACGTAAATGACATACATTTCCGACGTATTACACATACGTCAGAAACGTCGGAATCCTACCAAATCCATTAGGTTTTTGAAAAAATAGCTATTTCCATTAATCAATTTGGAAATTACGCATGCCTTACCCAAATCCATATAACATTTCAAAATGTTTTTTCTCAAAAAAATTAGTAATTTTTAACATTTCTAGTAAGGAATAGTCAGATATATATAAAAATAATGTATATTCTTGAAAATAAATGTATATGCTGATAATATTGAAATAAATGACGTTTACTACATTTATTACATTTTATACAGGTATATGCCGTTTTCGACGTTTACACCTTTTTGACAGTCGAAAAACTAAAAATTCGTCACACAGACCATCCCTGGATGACACCACCTACTGTTGCTCTCCTAATGATATGGAATATAATCCTGCTATGATATTTCTACATTCAAGGCACCAAATTTTCCTTCAAATCCACACACATGCATGTGGCTATTAAAAATCGTTGGGGCACGCACATGTATGATGTATGTATATGTAAAACCATTGCATCATCGCCATTGCTGTCGCCATCATCGTTACCAATGACGCCGCCCGTCATCGCCATAGCAAACACACAAAACTATTTACGAAAACGCACAAATTTTGCGCGCTTGAACTTTGCAGTCAGTTCGCAATGCTACGCAAAGCAACGACGTTGGCATTGTGGATCTGTTAGCGAAATTCTCATGTGTCGTTCACGACGTTTCTATGCTAACCACGCTGCCACCGCCGCAAATATTGTGGAGCTATGCTGTTTGTTATTCTCGCATGGCGTTAATGTTCTGCTGTTCTTTTTTTGTTTTGTTTTCGGCATAGAATTTATTTGTTGTTGCTCGTTTTTTTATTATTATTTTGATGTTCTTTCGTATGCGTTGGCAAGCTGGTTGGTTGTTTATAATTTCTGTTTTGATTTTCATTTTCTTGACGCTTGTGCGTTTTCTGGTCATTACTTCCCCTATAGCGTCCCTACTGTAAATGCTGAATAATATGGAACGGTTGTTGTGGTTGGCTCCGCTGCTGGTGTTGTTTTTATTGTATTTGTTTAGCACTTATTCAGTCTATTATCAAATGCCCCCTCAACATTATGGCAAATGTTTGCAATAGCTTCAAATCTCTAAAAAACATCAACTACATAGTACGTTATGTGGGCATTGTTTAGACAGTGATGCCATATTAGTTAAAAATCTACAATTAATATGATGTTGTGGGGAGATAGGAACTAGCTATTTTTTACTAACTTTTGATTGCTAAACAAGTAAAAATTTCGTTAATTCATTCGGTCCTTACTTTTATACCCTCCATCATGAGATGGGCATTTAAAATACCAGTAATAATTCGGTATCTTTATACACATAGTATATCGCGGACTGTGCCTTCGCAAATTTTTGGAACATATGAAGATAATGTGATATATCGGTCCACCTTTTAGTGTAGCCCCCATATAACGGTATCCCCAATATTCGGCATTTTGGGGATTTTGGACAAGTTTTCCAACCGAATTGGTTGTGATTTGGTATTTTGGGTTCTTATTGAATAACACATATTTGTACAAAAAATATTAATATTGACCCAACTTTCAGGTAGCCCTAATATAACGGTACACCCTAGTATTCTGTACCATTTTTTTTAATATTGATCCACGTTAAAGGAACCCCCATAATACTGTAGATCCCAAATGTGGGGATTTTTTACCCTTTTTATACCCTACACAACTATGTTGTCAGGGTATTATAGCTTTGTGTATGTATAGCTTTGTATTCTGTAACCCCGAAAGTTTGTAATGCCGGGAAATAGCTTTGTGTAACCCTGAAAGTTTGTAATGCCGCGAAATATTGGTCCTAGACCGACCTTTAAGTATACCGATCGTCATATCTCGACTAGCTGAGTCGATATAGACATGTGTGTCCGTCCGTCTGTCCATTATAATTTGTAAACTCGATACAGGCCACAGTTATGGATGGGTTCTGCCTATAAAGACCCCTATTGTTTTTGGAAGATATCGGTTAATATTTAGGGGATGAAATGGATCAAAAACTAAATTTTTGTCTGATTTTATGGTCGCTCCAGAGGCCGCAATTATGGCCCAAATACCGCGAATTTTTGCATGGAGAAGGGGATCGGGCCAAAGAAAACCATTCCTGTTTTGATAAAGACCATTCCTGGACCCATACTTTTGTGTGAAAAATGACAAAATTTGTATTCTATGGCTTATGACCCGAGAAATTGATAGTATATCCAAGAGGAGATGTTGGCCTTCAAATTGATATCAATTATATTGTCGTATGTGCTCGGATATGAGTGTTACACTTAAATATTTGCAGGTGCTTACGCATTCAGATATTATTTAGTAACCCATTACCACACTGTAGAGCGGAAATATAGCGCTGATCGCTTTGAAATTTTCCATGAGGTTCCGGTTATGGTCAAGGACAACGCCTATAATTTGCGGTGATAATCGGATAATAATTTTGGGATGAAGTGGACCGAAACTTATGTTTATTGTGTTTTTCAAGTCGATCTATATGCCACAATTATAAGCCGAATATTACACTGGATAATGAATCAGGCCAACTAATTTGATGGGCTTTTGGAATGATCTGTCACTATTCAGCGAGTCAAGTCAACCAACCCTTTCCGTGTAAAATGAAAAAAAAAAAATTGGATATTATGATATAAATCATAATTCGAAATAGATATCATGGCAAGAAATAGGGGCTATTGAACTCTAACAGGTTAAGAGGGTGCAAATATCGCGTAATATTACACATTCTAGGAATATCGATCTGCAGAAAGTAGAGTTCCATATTTCCTTTAGAGAATATGCATAAAATCAATACAAAAATGTGTATAAGTCATCCATTTTTTAACCGAATTTTTTTTATCATTTTCGAAAGCTAATTTAATTTCTTCCCCGTAATATAATAAAACTTATATGGCTTGATATCATAATTTCATCGTACAGTCCGAAGAAATATAAATTTTGTCATTTTATGCGTATTTTTTCACATTTCAACCGCTGTAACTCAGTCAATCCTCAACCGATTTACCAAATATATCTATATATATATATTGTTTGAAAGGAAAAATTGTACTCTTCGGAAGAAAAAAAGAATAATATAAATGCGTTATAAAGTAAATAAGTTATTCAAGTTTCAAATGGAAAATCCATGAAACCACGTTTTCTCTATATTTATAATTTTCGAAGTGACCCAGACAAACTAAAGGTATTTTCGTGGTCCAGGGACTCCAACTAAACAGAATTGGTACATTAGAACCCCTGAAAAATTTTCGTGTCGCACAGTGTTATTTTTCTTTTTTTTTTTTGATCGTCCATTTTGGATTCATTTTATTTGATTTTCAAATTCTGATTTAACATTTGTAATTAGTGACAAAAGCTCTACAAAATTTGTTAAAAATAATTTCATTAATTCGATTCAAAACCATTAAGGAAAGTTCAAAGTCGGTTCGTGTAAATCGAACAAACATAGGCCCTTCGGTGCACCATTTACATAAAATCGAACGAATATATATATATATATATAAGACCTATATCAAAATCTGAACCGATTTCAACAAACCTTATCACACATAATTTTTTCCTCAATTGCATTCGCTATGCAAAATTTTGCTCAATCGGACAAATATTGGGAGTTTGGAGTATCATTCCCAAAAGATCGGACGAAACTATATATGGGAGCTATATCTAAATCTGAACCGATTTTAACAGAACTTCGCAAACATCAGTCTGGACCTAATTCAGTAATCTGTGCAAAATTTTGTCCCAATGGGAGCTATATCACAATCTGAACCAATTTTATCCAATTTCAAAAGGGTTCGTCCTTGGACCAAATAAGTGTACTTTGCCAAATTTGATCCAAATCGGATCATAAATGCGACCTGGACATTATTCACTAAAATACATGAATGTACAGACGGAAATGCGTAAATCGACTCAGAAAGTGATTCTATGCATATTCTCAAAAGGAACAATGGGTCTATCTCGATTCCTTTGTCTGTTACAAACATATGCACAATGACACAGTGTGGTGAAAAAAATGGACTGCCATTTTCGATCCACCTAAATGATTCTTTTCTTTTTTCTTGCTCAATCGTTATCAACGTCCCCGAAACCCTTATATGTTATGTTTATTTAAGAAACCCACTTCTCTAATTATGGCCAAAAAAATGGAATCTCTGGTCCGTAATTGAGTAGTAGCAATGTATGTGCAAAATCTCAAAGACAGACATAGAATTGTATTCTGTTCATGAATATATGTATATACTTTATGGAGTCTCCTGTGAATATTTCAAGGTGTTACAAATGAAATGGCAATTTTAATATACGCACCACCTTATGATGGACATAATTCCTAAATCGTCTGTGACCGGAATGTTTTACTTTACGTCCATATATATTATAGATACACTATAGAGACATATTTCTCAAATAATCATAACAATTGAAGTGACTTTAATTCTGCAGTTAAGACTTTTACAGTAATACATTCTAACAAAAGAAAGCAACAAACGTGTATATAACGGACCACCGATATCATATATATTTCTAAGTAGATATAATCTGAAATTTTAAATAATAAAGCTAAAATATAAAAGTAGCAAAAACTCAAATCTAAACCAATAGAGGTTCCGTTTCCTCACCGTCACAATATAAGATATTGATTTGACAAAATTTAAAGGCTAGGGTTATTTGTGTAGAATATCGTATATTGGACACTAGCTTTAGCATTCCTTTTATACTTTAGATTATTTTAAAGAGCATGTACGTACTAACATGTAAGTTATGTGTATGGACTAGAAATATTTAATAATATTAGAAGGATAAATGCATTTTGACCCATATTTTTTAAATAAAATCCCCTATTCGCGTATATAAATCTGGCAACACCTTTTATGACCATTTCTATAATTGTTGTGTTTGTGTATTTTCATCTGCAGAATATCTCATTGTGTGACGATTATTTTACTTCTTGCGATCCAACTAACAATTGCTCATTTTATTCTCTTTTCTGATGATGTTATTCTCAAAAATATTTGTTTGTGCAAATGAACGGAATGAGGCAGCATTAGTGTTTTATTTATTTCGCATATACTATTTCAAAGTGCAATAACCTTAATCAATTGAGAATACAAAATATTAATAATACCTATACATAAACAAAAAAAAAAAAATATTTATAATAATGATTATAACGTACACGCGTCATATTTCAAAAAAAAAAAGAACAATCGTCATTTTTGAACACTCTGATAATTAAATAGAATAATTTGTACTTGTAAAAAGTCAACTGTAGACCTATCTTAAATCTAAAAAGATTTCTATCAGCCCCTATACAGATGGAAAAAACTTAGTTATGTCCTCTAGATCTGCTATACATTATTCACAGAGACTATAAAATAACATAGGTCGGTAATTGTATTGAAGGCCTTCCATAAGTCCTTTGTAAATACAAGACTTTATACAGATATTTTATGGAATGAATATCTCTTCCACAAGATGACCTTCAACGTGTATTCTATTCATAGAAAACCTTTTAAATTTTGTTTTTAATTTAATTCAAACCTACCTTTATTCAAAAATGTTCTTGAAAATTTCAAGTTAAAATCTCAACAACTCTCGAAGATATAGCCTTGTATGAACTAGGAAAAATTTAATCGTTCGAGATCTTCTATATTTTCTTACTTGGTTTGTAGTCAAAAATATGTAATCTGTCAAGAGCAGAACTTCTACTGGTCTTCTATGGATGGAATACACTATAGAGGACTTCAATAGACCCACCGACCACATTTTACACATTTTCTAAATAAAAAAACCAGTGAGCGGAGCAGTGTAGTCGGACGTGGCCGACCATACGATACCCTACACAACTACCACGGAACTCAAATTTTTTTCGGATGTTTATTCCGAGCCCGGGCAATATTTCGTGATATTTGCACCCTCTTGCCCGATTAGAGGTAAACAGCACCTCTTCCTCACACTTTTCCGAATATTACGAGTATTCAGTACAGCTATTGTCCAGATTCCCTTCACCGTGGGTTGTGTTGTGATGTTCGGCTTTCATTTGTGGTCTATAGATCGACTCGAAAATAACACAAAAAATTAAGTTTTCGGTCCACTTCATTCCAAAATTATTATCTGGTCATCACCGAAATCCTTGACCATAACTGGAACCTCATGGAACATTTCAAAGCGATCAGCGCTATAGTTCAGCTTTCCGGAGTGATAATGGGTTACTAAATAATATACAAATACGGAGATACCTGTAAATATTTAGGTGTAACTCTCTCATCCGAGCACATACAACAATATAATTGGTCTTAATTTAAAGGTCAACCACTCCTCTTGGATATAATATCAACTTCTCGGGTATATGTCCTTCAGGGGTAAATATATATGCCATAGAATACACATTTTGTCATTTTTCACACAAAAGTCAGGGTCCATTTGACCCGCTAAATATTGACCGATCTTTATCAAAACATGCATGCTTATTCTTTGGCCTGATCCCCTTCTCCATGCAAAATTTCAAGATCTTCGAGCCATTATTGCGGCCTCTGGAGCGACCAGAAAAACCGACAAAAATTTAGTATTTGGTCCATTTCATCCCCTAAATATTAACCGATCTTTCCCAAAAACAATAGGGGTCTTCATTGGCCAGAACCCATCCTACATGCAAAATTTCGTGAAGATTGGTCCATAACTGTGGCCTGTATCGTGTTTACAAATTATAATGGACAGACGGACGGACACACATGTTCAGATCGACTCAGCTAGTCGAGATATGACGATCGGTATACTTAAAGGTGGGTCTAGGACCAATACTTCGCGGCGTTACAAACTCTTGGGGCTGCACAAAGCTACAATACCCTGACAACATAGTTGTGTAGGGTATAATGACTTTTTATGTTTGCTATGTGCATTTTATTTATATAAGACGGATAGAAGACACAATTCAATTATATTTTCATAAAAACTTTTATCTTAACTTAAAAACGTAACTTAACGCTAAGTATTAAATCTAAATTGGGGTTTATGTATAGGGTTAAGTGGGATGGGATTAAAGGCAAGGAGTATTTAAAGGGGGTTTGGGATGGGGGATTTATTTGTTGCTGAGATGTGCTATAAATGGCACTATCTATATTTAGCGTCCCAAACCTACGATGATAGAAGAGGAGCTGGTCATCTCTATATAGAAGGCCTTCTTCATTCTTTAATTGGCCCGAATTAACCTTTCGACATCTGTTTCGTGCAAAAGGCTATCTCTAACTAGCTTATTTTCTAAAGTTGCCGCATGGTCTAGGAACCTAAGAGCTCTTGTCATTAGAGAGTTATATATTCGGCTGAAATCGATGGAATCATACACTACTCTATATTAGCAGGCAGTCGCCAGATTTCATCTACCCCTTGGTCTGGCCTTAAGCCTAAGCAGGACCTAAGGGTTCGCCTCTCCCAAATGCACAGCCTCTCCATTTGTCGGGAAGAGATCCCAACCCAAACAGGGAAGGTTTTATAAGTACCCTAATTTTAATGGAAAGCCCACCAGAAGCTTTGAGAGCACGCTGGTAATACCAAAATACTCCCTTGACTTTCTATTTAAGATAATTCCAAGATATAATCTAGTCGGAGTTTCTTATTGTTTGCCCTCCAATAGCAAGATTAGGTTCATACTGCCTGGCGCTGTGGTTTAAATATTTCTGGAAGGAACACTGATACAGAGTCCTATTTATATACAAGGATATTAACCTTGATACAAATCTTCTACGCCTTCTGTGGATAGCATGCATATAAATTATGTACCTCTTAATGATCTTCTATAGATAAACTGCTTTCAGAGGGTCTTCCTTGTAAGTTTCCTATGTATATAAGAATTCTATTGGATATGAGAGCTCATCCGTCCAGTTCTATAAATAGAAAACCTATATAAGAAAACCTCAATAAGAAATATTCTACTGGGATTCTGTTAATAGGAGACCTATTCCGGGTTTTCTACAGAAGATATTTCAAAGATGGGACGTTTTCTTTGGATAGGGTATTCTATCTGTCTTCAAAGGATATAAGACTACTTAAAAATCTTCTGTAGATATATGTATATCTTCTGTGGGTAGAGGGCAACTTTTAGGAGAGCTATGAATTTACCTCTATAAACATCTCATTTATTGATGGAAGACTTACCCACATTGAGGGTTTCTATAACTTGAGGTTAACTTTAGATATTCTGTACAGAATATAGGCCATTATGATCATCTACAGGTCCGAACTTCTCCTAGATCGTTTATGGATATAATATCTCACCTATGTACAGGCACCCTTCAACTAGTTCTCAATTAAGAGAGGACCTCCTTCGGCTTTACTATGGAAAAAGTACCTCCTTCAAGTATTCTATAGATATTAGGCGATTTTCAAGTCTTCCATAGTTCCTCAGGTAAACTTTAGATATTTTGTACAGAATATAGTTAATTAGGATAATTTTTAGGCCTGAACATCTCTTAGATCGGGATCCTTCTACTGGCTCTCTAAGGTAGAGAACCTCTTTCGGCTCTACTATGGAAAATACCTTCTTCAGCTATTCTATAGATACATGTTAATTTTCAAGTCCTCAATAGGTACTCAGGTCTCAGGCTCAGGTGTACAGAAGACGATTCAAAGTTTTTCCATAATTATGTTTCTCGTACTAGAACATCTCTATGAAGTACCCATTTGTTATGTTCAACATTTTATCGTATCGTAGTTGATATTGTTTTGGGCCACTTCTGTTCCCACTTCCATTCCAAATTTTGTTGTTGTGTTGATCATTCGAAAAACAAAAGTTTGACAAGAAAATAAATCTACGAATCTTTTTGTATCTGCAAGTCCCACGAATTTTGTTTTGTTGTTTTCTTTTTTTTCATATACATCACAAATAATTTGTCAACATGTCCGTCCGAAACCTAGGTCCAAGAAGTGTCAGTCTTCTTTACTTTCCGTTGTTGTTGCGATATTAAATTGTGTGTATGTGTTGTTGTTGCTGCTGCTGGCGTTGCCATTGCTGCTTGTGTTCAAGTGTTTAGACGTCGGTTTGCTGCTACCTCTGCCCTGTTGTTGCTGTTCCCATTTTGAATGAATGTTCAGTTCGGTTCGTGTTCTATGCTGCTATTGTTATTCTATGACAAATACACTGTTGTGCAAAGTTTAGCTAGAACTGGAACCACAACAACGACGGCGACGATGATGATGGTGTTGTTGTTCGTTCGTTCGTTGGCTCACTCGCATTTGTTGTTTTTGTTAGACCGGCCCAATCTTAGATAAATGGATGACGGAGGGGCTCTGAACAGGAAAGCGGAATGTTATAAGTAGCGCGTGTGCGTTATTGTGCGTTAATATGCTGCTATTCGCCGAAATGTTCTGAAATGTTATGACGACAGCGACGCGTAGGGCAGTGGCGGGGGTAGACTACTTGTTGTTTTCTAACATTCGTTCATTCGCTCGTTCATACTACATGCGTTTTTATTACGTCTTGACGTGAATGAACTTTTCAAGGTGAAATTGGAAGAAGCAAACACAAAAACAATATGAAACGACAACAGCAACAAATATACACAAAAACAGCAATATCATCTGGTAGAACAACAACAACACATCGTCAGCAGCAGCAACAAATGGGAATGGCAAGAACTATGAGTTACAATAACAACACCAGCCGGAGCATATACCAAACAACATAAAGCCGAATGGGAAATACCATTAAGATAAATTCAAAATAACGTACATTCTAGGGGCATTAAGGCGGGGGGGAAAAGGAACTTTGAAAACAGCATTACGTTTGGCGGTTGCAAATCGTATTTATATTCACTCTACGAAAAGTGTTGGCGGAGCAATGGTGGTTGGTTGCCATCAATCATCGCCAGGAAGCAATACCTTCTCGTATACCTTCGATTTAGTACCCAATGCTTAAAAAGAAAAATTTTTTTGGCCAAGGGCAAAATTATTCTTTGCAAGCCTTCTATGAATAGACAGAAGTCCTCTTGCTGATATTCTACATATAGAATAATGTATTCCATTTATGAAAAACCTCCTATGAGTCTTCAATAAAGGGAATACCTCATTCAGGTCTCATGTAAAGAAATGAGCTTCACAGGACTGAAGATAATCTTCAGGTGTTCAACACACAGAAAATCTCTCACAGATTTTCTATGGATAGACTACCTCCTATTGGTCTTCTGTGGATAGAAATCCTCCTGTTTGGAAAGAGTACCTCCTACGCGCCTTCTATAAAGAAAAGATCTCCTCTCACAGTTCTGTGGATAGATGTACAGAAAACATCTTACTGGAAAGAGTATCTCCTATGGGTCTTCTATGTAGATAATAAAGGACATTTTTTCTATTGGAATTTTCGAAGTTCTATTCCAACCGAGGAGGTTGTAATTTGATATTCCGAATCCTCCAAAAATAGTTTTTTTGTGACTATTTCTTTCTTGGCATGTAAAGGCAATAAGTTCATATTTTACAATTTTACAGGATAGGCAAAAAACAGCAGACAAACTTTGTTGATTGCGTCCTAAAAATGCATGTACATTGTCAGGAAATCCATCGGACAGATGAGACCCATTTCAAACTTTGTGGCTATGTTAACAATCCAAATTGTCGAATCTGTGGCTCGAAAAACCCAAGAGTTATTGCTGAGATGTTTCTCCATTGGTGTTGCCTTTCATTTTCGAAAATGAGGTTGGATCAACAGTTCTAATGAATTGATGATTACAATTTTTTATGATCGGAGTTGTATGATATTGTTCTGTACAATGTCCATTTTCAACGGAAACCCTTGCTTTAGCAGTTTAAATTTCCGGACTGTGTTATTCCACGAAGAGGTGACCACAATTGATCATCGTGGTCTTGTTTTCCACACCATGTGACTTCGTTCTTTGGAGTCAAGTGAAAGATAATGTCAATGTCAACGTTTCATCTTCCTTTAATGGAAGATGAGATTTTTGAGAACATCGGATAGCCACTTTGCGATTTCTTCATTTGGCTACACGTAATAGATGAGGTATGTATATGCCAAGAGTCCTGCGTGGATTCAAGTCCCAAAAATTGAATTTGTAATGGCATGGAGAATATTGAGCACCCACATTGCGATTTTGTTATTCAAAATTCCTTGAATTAGTCGTTCATTTTGAAAGTGGTTTAAGTCCATTTTTGGTTCGGATACAAATCTTGACAATTTTGTTTTTGCACAGAAACGAAGATTTAAAAAACTGTCCTCAGAAAAATTTTTTTTATCGAAGAAATTATGTTTTTTTATTTTATTTTCTATGTCTTATTTTTGTCCGCAAAATAGTTTATCCATGAGCTTTTGCGTCTAAGATCCACGACAAAACTGCCGAATATAATTTTCAAATTTTGCAAAACTATTAGCAAACTACTCACAAAATTTTACTTTTCAAAGTAGTGTTCATTATCTATTTTTAACATGACCCATTTCACTTAACTAATCTTAATTGTAATAGGCCTAGTTAGGCCTATCATAGTTTATGATTTTGTGTGTGTGTGTTTTTTTTTCTTTGCAAATTTTATAAAGATAGCGAAAAAACGATCAAAACAAATCAGCAAAAAAACACTTTCTACTATTTTTAACATTTTCATTTCGTCAGAGTTATTTTTTTTTTGTTTTAGAACAAAATAAAACTATGTTGAGTAGCCAAAACCAATTTTTTACTAAAATTGAAAGTGTTTTTTTTTGTTTTTGGTTTGCTTCTGTTGTGTTTTTTTTGTGCTATAAAGAATTTAATATCCTCTATAAATTTTGTATACGCTGACATAGTTTTGGCTGATCACACAAGTATGTTTATTTTAAAACAGGACGATATTTTTTATATTCTAATTTGAGATAATTTTTTTGACATCTGTCAGTCTGAACAAATGACATAGTGTCAGGTCCATAAAATGAGAAAAATGTCAGATATTTAAGATAAGTAATTCCTAATTTTTTTTACAATAGTAAATAATTATGAGATTTTAACACATTTTTGTTTGAAAAGTTTCCTCCAATACGGCGGAAATATTTTTTCTAGATGCAAAAATACGTCGAGACCTCATGATGAATTTTTCCCTATCTTAAATAATATATCAGCTTCTGGTGCACTAAAAATGTTTTATAAAATTTAATAAAGAATTTTTGCACATCGTAAATTTTTCAGAATTTGAAAATAACTTGATCATAGATTTTTATGTAGATGATAATTTTATATATTTTAAAATTACATTTTCTTAGGTCCTGAGATTTCTTAGAATAATATCATCCTCCATAAGATAGAAAAAGTGTTGCCAAAAATATGTTGATAAAAAAATTATAAACATTGTTAAAAAAATGCTATAAAGTGCTAAAAAAAAATCTGAAATAAAAGTGCTAATAAATTTTTAGAATGAAAAATATATTATACCCTCAACCAATTTGCAACACCTCGAAATATTGACCTGAGACCCAATTTATTCTTAATCAGAATAAAATTATATGTCGATTTATCCATGACCTCCTGTCTGTTTAAGTAACGATTTATGTGTTTCGTATTAAAAATTATATATTTCGGCCCTTTTTAGGATTGCCAAATATTTGATATTTAGAAGATTTTGGGTACGCTTTGGTATTTTGGGAGTAGACAATCTTCCTACTAAAATTGATCAATATTGGTTCACACTTTCGCGAAATATTGGTCCTAAACCCACCTTTAAGTATACCGATCGTCATATGTCGACTAGCTGAGTCGATCTAGACATGTGTGTCCGTCCGTCCGTCTGTCCATTATAATTTGTAAACACGATACAGGCCACAGTTATGGACCAATATTCACGAAATTTTGCACGTAGGATGGGTTCGGCCCAATGAAGACCCCTATTGTTTTTGGCAAAGATCGGGGATGAAATGGACCAAATACTTCATTTTTGTCGGTTCTTCTGGTCACTCCAGAAGCCGCAATTATGGCCCAAACATCTTGAATTTTTACACAGAGAAGGGGATTTGGCCAAAGAATAAGCATGCCTGTTTTGATAGAGATTGGCCTGTTTTGATAAAGATCGGACCTGTCAAATGAACCCTGACTTTTGTGTGAAAAATGACAAAATTTGTATTTTGTAGCGTATATATTTACTCCTAAAGGACCTATAGCCAAGAAGTTGATAGTATATCCAAGAGGAGTGTTTGGCCTTTAAATTGATAAATTATATTGTCGTATGTACTCGGATGTGGGAGTTACAGGTAAATATTTACTGGTGCTTACATATTCATATATTGTTTAATAAACCATTACCACGCTATAGGGCGGAAATATAGCGCTGATCGCTTTGAAATGTTCCATATAATTTTTGGTGATGAGCAGATAATAATTTTGGGATGAAGTGGACCGAAAACTTTTTTTTGTGTTTTTTCGAGTCGATCTATAGGCCACAATAATATTAGGAAAATATGTCAGTGTAAGGAAGAGGTGCTATCACGAAATATTACCCAGGCTCAGAATAAAAATCCGCAGATATATAGTTCTGTGGTAGTTGTGTAGGATATCGTATGGTCGGCCCCGCCCGACTGCTCCGCTCATTGGTTTTGATTCTCTTTGGATATTAAATATCAGTTTCAAAAATTATTAATATGGATCCATGTTTCGGGATAGTCTCCATAGAGGGATACCACCATTAATCGGTATTTTGGTGACATTAGGAACGTTTTTCAAACGAAAACCTCCTCTGGGTAGCCCCTAAAGAGCAGAGCCCCCCTTTTCAGTTTCTTGGAGACGTCGGGCACGTTTTTCAGCCAAATTGCGCTAAATTGATACTTTTGTTATGTATACAACTCCATCGGCGCGGCTGTAAAATTCCAGAAAAAAATAAAATGCTAAAAAATCTATTCAGCGAATTTTTCGGTTTTAGCATAATTTTCCAAAGGAAGTACCTGTAATTTGCACTTCCATGCAGAGCATTTTCTAATAGGACCAGCTAACGCATTTGTATCATATCGGTAGCCCACAGAAAGCTCGAAAAAAATTGTAGGCATAAATGTGACCCAACACTATCATGATCATAAAAGCCTCCCACTTAAATCCTTACATTTTCTATTGACCGATCTGGGGTCTCTTAGATCTGATCGATTATCGCTGACATCTACCTGAATCCGAGATTTAATAATTTTTTACTGCTACGGAGTATTACTTGTTCAACATTTAATCCAAATGAGCTGCCAACTGGGAGGGATTCTTTTTTATTTCCCTTTTTAATAAACCCAATTCTCGAGTCACCTCAAACACAAAGTGGAACAATGTGAATTAAGGGAGCCCCATCATTCTTGATCGGGTTATTAGTTTTTGAGTTATCGTGCCCGCCATTCGCGTGTTTAGAGACAACGCGTTTAAAATTTGAGAAGCCCTTCAGCCGTCACTTGATGCTGACATAATAAATCGGATATCTTCAAGAGTTCTTGAATTAGTGTAGATTCGAATTAAGTAAAAAAAATTTTGAACCCTTAAAATCTAACGATGAATTAAAATCTACTTTAGCATCGACGGCTAAATTAATTTTAACTTCATCATAACAACAGTTGATTCGGCTATTACTTTTATCATCCTCTGGGATTTAGCCTCTAAAGGGGTCAATCTCGAAATAGTCATTCCAAAACTTTGTTAAAAAAAGGAGACAAGGCGGTATGTGCCAACTACAAAGGAATAAGTCTGGACCATACCAATGCGTCTTCGAACCTGGCAAGTCCACCATTGACCAGATTTTTAATCTGCGACAGATTCTGGAAAAACCCCACGAAAAACATATCGACACATTACACCTATTCGTCGACTATAAAGCCGCATTCGACAGCCCTATCCGTTTGCCATTCCTGCAAAATGAATTCGGCTATTCAGGATAACTTTAACTGGCACAAGATCAGCAGTTAAAGTAGGAAAGGATCTCTCGGAGCCCTTTAATACCGAACGAGGTTTCAGACAAGGTGACAGTTTGTCGTGTGACCTTTTTAATATCCTGCTGGAAAAGGTCATACGAGATGCAAAGGTGAACAGAACGGCATAATGGGTCGAACATTGAGAGCGGTAACAGCCACATTTGAACAAATTGAGAAAGAGTATGCCAAAGTGGGTCTGGCAGTAAATGGCGAGAAGACCATGCTGATGGTATCAACGCGCAAGACGTCCAGTAGACTCGGACCAACTGTGGAACTTGAGAACTACAGCTTCGAGGTAGTCAAATATTTTTTATACCTTGGTACCGCCATAAATAAAACGAATGACATCAGTTTTGAAATTCGGAGAGGGATAGTGTTGGCCAACAGATGGTACTATGGTCTGAGTAAGCAACTCAAAAGCAAGGCCACCTCCCGCCAGACCAAATACACACTCTACAAGTGATCATAGGGTAATAACTCTCGAAGGGAGATTTGATCCGAACATTACTCATTCTTCTACGTTTACCAAACACCACATTGAATTCAAAAGGACAAAAATTGTTTACATCTGCAAAGTGAAATGATCATCCGACCCCCAACACGCCCTTTTCTTACAAGAATATGAAGCACAATATAAATGATAAAATGATCACATTGACTTATTGATGAAATCAAATTCAAATAAATCCTACATGTATATTGTAAAAAGTTCGTATTATTTGCAAAATATGGTGTGACGTTCTATCGCATCATTATCAATCGCATTTGGGTCAGATCTCTTGCAAACTCACACATGCATACATACACCTCCATCATAAATAATGCTAGTGAAAGAATGAAAAAGAAGTTTATAAAAATACAAATAATAATACTTTTATGCTATTTGTTAAGCAATTATCGGAGAAACGGCAAAGAACAGCCAACCAACCAACGTCAACCGCAATATCAGTTGCTAGCAGTCATTGCACCCTCCACGTTTGTATGGATGTACACTCGTGTGTATGTATGTTGGTATTTATGATGTGAGTGCTTGCCTGCTTCTAATCTGTCTCTATTTTCTATTTGTTTGCCCACAATCTTGCCGAACTACAATGCTTTTTTGCGCTCGCGTTGTTTTTGTTGTTGTTGTTGCTGCTGCTGATTCTCAAGAGTTCAATGACACTTAATGCCAAAAAAACTACATCAGCAGCCAAAAGCAGCAACAACGTTCCGCAAAAAACGCACACATGTCTCAGACATAGATAGGTTCCACAAGAGGTGCTGCTGGTGCCTGCCGATGCCATTGCGCGTTTTACACTCATGGGTTTGTATGTATTTTCGAATGACTAGTTATTTGATTGTAGTAGTTGTTGCTGTGTTCTTGTGAAATGCTCTTGCAAAAAATAAAAAAAAACAACAAAATCCCCACAACCCACTCAAACGCAACGCAACGATCGTGGCAGACCTAAATAACAGCAAGTCATAAAAATATAGTATGTATGTATGAAGAAATGAACGGTTGGGTGAATATAGCAGATAGACAAACAAATGCGACTATGTTTCAAGAGTTTGCAAAAAATAAAAAAGAACAAATTTCTTTTGCAGTTTAGAAATTGAGACAACTTCATTACTTTTGTAAAAATGCCCATTATGTGGATTTAATATACGCCCATGCTAGAGACATAGTGTCCAACTGTCGATCATAGGTTAGGGGCCTATTGTCGATCATAGGTATACTGACAGTTACTTGAAATTATGTAAATGTCCAGCCCCGTATGGAACTATACTACAGCGAATAATTTTGGAAAGTGTGGTTAAATCTTCTGATATAAAGAAATATTTATTTTAAAGATATGACAAATGTTTTCTAAGGCTATATTGTAACCCACGGGTCTCCACAATTACTAAATTTCAGCCACTTTCGATGATAGGGGTACAGACACTGGGAACTATATTATTGCAATGAACAACTGTAGAGTTTTATAAGGGATATGAAAAAAGTAGATCTATAACGAACATTTTTTAAAGGATTTTGCATCTCAAAACCCAAAAAATCTTAAACTTGAACCGATATTGATAATCTGTGAGATTTTTATGCCTATTTTATGGAGATCATTCATGTAAATGTTTTTATTAATTTCTATTTCGAGATGAGCTACATAATGTAAGTTGCAATGAAAAGGAAAGCCAGAGAGATACTTCATTCCCATTATGCGACGCGTTTCGCCTTTGGTTAAGCGGCATATTGGGCAATGTGGCTTACAAATGTCGTTACTTGATAAGTTGTATTTATGTCGAATATTGTTGCGAAATTGCATTTACGAATTAAATTCAACCGTGTCAAGGTTTGGACATTTTGCATCACACCAGGACATCCCTTTCCAGAGCAGATTTTTTCCATACAGACTACAATATTTTTCTTCAATGGTATACAACTGCATATTGTGAAACCTCAGGAAGATAAAGAAGTGGCTTTGAACGCTAAGGCGCCGGACAACAATCAACAGATGCCAAGGTTGAAATCCCAGCCGGGGTCAAGCTGAGTTTTTGGGTTTTTAATGTCTTTTTTTAGGGCGAAGGATCTTTCATGTAAATGTTTTTATTAATTTATCTTTGGAGATGTTCTACATGATTGGGTAAAAAATCTTCAAAATTTAGCAAACTGCTCCTTGGAAATCATGCCTAATATACAGAATATTTGGGTGTACGTTTATCCCTGTCAGTGTTTTTGTCGAATATATTCGACATTTAAAAATTCTCTCTTTCTTTGCGATTTTTCGGTTATCCTATGTACCGTTAACATCAATGTTTTTGTTTTTGCTGAAAAACAGGCGAAACTGTCCGAGGGTTAAAATGAAAATTTCTTTTTTTTTCTAAACTCTATTCCTTTATATGATTTTAAGCACAAAATTTTAGATTTTTATTCCGACAAAAAAATTTGTTGACACTGAAAGGGTTAAATCGATATTATATACGAATGATAAAAAAATATGGCACAATATTATAAAGAACAAACTCGATTGAAATTGGAACTAATGTTTGTTCGATTGAATCGAATTGAGATCGGTTCAAAAGTTGATAAAGCTTCCATATATATTTCGACCGATTCTTTTAAATGGCTCACCAAATGTCCGACGTTTTTTCAGTTGCGACGAAAAAGTGTACAAGAGGATGATGTGTATAGTTTCTCTATATTTTTTAACCCGAGTAGCGAATATATATGGAACCTATGTCTGAATCTGAACGGATTTCAGTAAGACTTAATACTCAACATTCTCGACTCAATTTAATACGCTATGCAGAATTCATTGTGAATCAATATAAATATAGGGTCTAAGGGGCACCATTTAAATAAAAACGGATGAAAATATATACATCGCATTATGCAATGCAAAATTTCTTCTCAATCGGACATAAATTGGAGGTTTGGTGTAGCATTTACATTAAATCGGGGTCGTCCTTGGGCCAAATAAATGATCTGTACCAATTTTTATCCAAATCGGATCATAAATGTGACCTGTACGTTGTTTACAATTTTAAATCGACAGACTGACGGACGGACTAACCTGTACTTTGTTTACAATTTTACATCAACAGACGGACGGACGGACGTCAGAAACAAATAATCCCCAAATCATACGATGCACTATGTCGCAAGTTCATATTAACAGCGGCCAAAAATAGTAGGAGTTATCGTAGATGGCCTAAATAACAAGTGACAAAAATTGGATAGATCGGATCAAGATTTGGTATACCTCTCATATAATGGGTCTTGAAAAATTCTCACTTTTGGCCTATAAAATCGTTATAAATCTTTCTACGTAGTTTTATAATGCAAATAGCAAATGATTAGGCAGATGGGTCCAAGATTTCTTATATCTGCCATATCATGGGTCTTGAAAATTTCATCCTTTTGACGTATAAAATGGTTAATATAAAACCAAATTCGACGAAAAGAGCAGTTTTCTTCTAATTAGGCATAAAAAGTAAATGAAGAAAGATCGGACCAAGATTTGGTATATTCCCAACACAAAGCGCCTTTAAAAATTCGTTTTTTATACCCTTCAGTCTCCGTCCTTCTGTAAATGTGAAATTGTAAACAGTATACAGGTCGCATTTATGATCCGATTTGGATGAAATTTGGCACAAGTCACTTATTTGGCCAAGGACGAACTCTATTGAAATTGGTGAAAATCGGTTCAGATTTAGATATATATTTGCGTCCGATATAGGCACCAAAGTCCCTATATATCCTTCGATTTCCACGAAACTTGGCACATCGTACTAAATTAGGTCCAGAATAATGTGTGCTAAGTTTCGTGAAAATCGGTTCAGATATAGATATAGCTCCCATATATATTTTCGTCTGGTTTTATGTAAATGTTGCACTAAAGTCCCTATATATCTTTCGATTTGCACGAAATTTGGCATGTCGCAATGAATTAAGCCTAGAATGATTTGTGTTAAGTTTCGAAAAAACCGGGTCAGATTTAGATATATCTCCAATATATATTTTCGCCCGATTTATGGTAAATTGACCACCAAAGTCCCCATATATATTTCAATTTGCACGACATTTGGCATAGGGGACTGAATTAGGTCCAGAATGATGTGTGCTAAGTTTCGTGAAAATCGGTTCAGATTTAGATATAGCTCCCATATATATTTTAGTCCGATTTCCCTATATTTCTTATATTTTTTCGTCGATTTTGGAATGGCATATTAAATTAAACCTAGAATGATGTGTGTTAAGTTCCGAGAAAATCGGTTTAGATTTAGATATATCTCCCATTTATATTTTCGTCCGATTTAATGTAATGGTGTACCAAAGCCTCTATATATCTTTCGAATTTCACGAAAAGTTGACATAGCGTACTAAATTAAATCCTAAATGATGAATGATGATGAACCTGAAAATCGGTTCAGATTTTGATATAGCTCCCAATATATATTTCCTTCCGATTTAATGTAAATGTTACACCACAATCCCTATATATCTTTCGATTTCTACCAAATTTGGCATAGCGTACTGCATTGAGTTTAGAATGAGGTGTGGTTAGTTTCAAATACATATGTACAACATACCCAAAGTGGCGAAGGGTATCATATAGTCGACCCAATCCGACTTTACTACTTTCCTTACTGGTTTGGTCTATAAAATAATATTTAGTCAAATTTGATGAACATTAACAATTTACTTATAATAGGAAGACTGTAACAAGTGTTACAATTTAGTTCTTGGTCAATTTAAGAACATTTTTATACCCTACACAACTATGTTGTCAGGGTATTATAGCTTTGTGCAGCCCCAAAAGTTTGTAACGCCGCGAAATATTGGTCCTAGACCCACCTTTAAGTATACCGATCGTCATATCTCGACTAGCTGAGTCGATCTAGACATGTGTGTCCATCCGTCTGTCCGTCTGTCCGTCTGTCCATTATAATTTGTAAGCACGATACATGACACAGTTATGGACCAATCTTCACGAAATTTTGAATGTAGGTTGGGTTCTCGCCAATGAAGACCCCTATTGTTTTTGGAAAAGATCGGTTAATATTTAGGGGATGAAATGGACCAAATACATTATTTTTGTCGGTTTTTCTGGCCGCTCCAGAGGCCGCAATTATGGCCCAAACACCGCGAATTTTTGCATGGAGAAGGGGATCAGGCCAGAGAATAAGCATGCATGTTTTGATCGGTCAATATGTAGCGGGTCAAATGGACCCTGACTTTTGTGTGAAAAATTACAAAATTTGTAATCTATCTATATAAAAAAAGCTTTAAAATAATAAATTATATACTTTTTTTGAACAATTAGATAATCTACCGACTCCTCAGAACTGTCTCAAAGTACTGTAATATGGGTGCATATCTTATTTCAATAATATATAACCGATATTCAAAAATTTATTCTAATATCTCCTACATACTAGAACAAATTTCTTTATATCTTCATACATATGTTTTCAATCCATGGCATGTGGATCATTATTAATTATAAATTATTTCCTGCAAATTGCATTCCATTTTTTTATCAACAATGAATAGGGATTTTTTTTTTGCTAAATACTGATAACCGAAAGATTCAACAACTATTATCAAGAACAAAAAATTGATAAACAATATAAACACGTTTCACACTTTATAAGATATTTGTATAGACAGGCGATAACAGAAAAAACGAACCCAAAAAATTCGTACTATAAAAATAAAAACAAAATAGTTTCTGTTTTGGTTTTCGATTCATTCTATTTATGAAAAAATTTAGTAGTGAAATTCGGTGAAGTTCAAGGTATAATCAACCAAACAGGCAAGAAAAAAAAATATTAAAAATATACACTTTTGGGGCTCACACACGCACAAACTGAAAAAACAAACAAAACTAATAGAGAGCAACTATGGCAGCATAATAAGAACGTCAGAACCCACAGCAACAACAAATGAACACTTATCGCACCAAACTACTCATATTTGTCAGCAGCAGCAAAAAAAAAAATTAAAGCATCAACATTTTGCTAAGGGGTAGACGAAATTAAACAACAACGCACAGAAGTAAATCGAAATAAGAAATGCGGGAAATAGGCAAGTCAAAAATATCAGATCCTCACCGAACATTGTATACCCTTTCGGCGGATTTAGAATTGGTGCTTTTTTTGGCCCACAAAAATTGAGACGATTTAATTATCGTGATGGTAATCATAACAAAATCGGTACATACCTTTGACATATTTCCAAAAATCGAAACATCGGGTCTTAAGAAAATCCTCATTCAAATGGAGGAATAAACCTATTAGTTATTGTAGGGTATAACAAACAACAACTTCAAAGATTTGTTGCTTTTTACAGCATTCTAAAATTAAGCGCAAATTACTAAAAGAATGAAGTAGTAATAAACAAAACAATAAAGAACCGAAAAAAGCATAGCCAAACTGAAATAAATTCTTAAATACATTTTTGACGCTGTTCAAATAACAACAACAACAAACACAAATTTGTAGATGATAATGTGATTTGTCTGTCTATGAACGATAGCGAATATATAAATAGTAAGTAGATGTTCTTGATGCTTGTTCTACGTTCGTTGTTGTAAAGCTATTCACACTTGTTGTGATGATCATTGCTACAAGTGTGAATCAGTAACGCAACATTGTGGAACAAGTTATTGTTTGGGTATATAAGAGCAATCGCCCGATTTTTTATACCCTACACAACTATGTTGTCAGGGTATTATAGCTTTGTGCAGCTCCAAAAGTTTGTAACGCCGCGAAATATTGGTCCTAGACCCACCTTTAAGTATACCGATCGTCATATCTCGACTAGCTGAGTCGATCTAGACATGTGTGTCCGTCCGTCCGTCTGTCCATTATAATTTGTAAACACGATACAGACCACAGTTATGTACCAATCTTCACGAAATTTTGGCCCAAACATCGTGAAATTTTGCATGGAGAAGGGGGATCGGGCCAAAGAATAAGCATGCATGTTTTGATAAAGATCGGTCAATATTTACCAAATGGACCATATCTTTTGTGTGAAATATGACAAAATTTGTATTCTATATATATATTTCTATATATATATTTACACCTGAAGGACATAGACCCGAGAAGTTGATATTATATCCAAGAGGAGTGGTTGGCCTTTAAATTAATACCAAATATATTGTTGTATGTGATCGGATGTGGAAGTTACACCTAAATATTTACAGGTATCTCCGTATTCGTATATTTTTTAGTAACCCATTAATCACTCTAGAGAGCGGAATTATAGCGCTGATCGCTTTGAAATGTTCCATAAGGTTCCAGTTATGATCAAGGACAACGCGTATAATTTTCGGCAATGATCAGATAATAATTTTGGAATGAAGTGGACCGAAAACATAATTTTTTGTGTTATTTTCGAGTCACTCTATAGACCACAAATGAAAGCCGAACATCTCAACACAACCCACGGTGAAGAGAATCTGGACAATAGCTGCACTGAATACTCGTAATATTCGGAAATAATATCAGTGTGAGGAAGAGGTGCTGTTAACTCTAATCGGGCAAGAGGATGCAAATATCACGAAATATTGCCCAGGCTCGGAATAAACATCCGCAGAAAATTTGAGTTCCGTGGTAGTTGTGTAGGGTATCGTATGGTCGGCCCCGTCCGACTATACTACTCCGCTCACTGGTTTCTTTCTAATTTCTTTCTAATGTTCTGTGGGCCATAGCCTAATTTTAAAATAAAAATATCAAATATCAATACCACAAGTGCCCACCTCATCGTGGAGTTCGACCGGCCGAACTTAACTGCGTTTTTTCTTGTTTGTATATTAACCAAAAATTTCGTGCAACTATCGGCTATTAGGTCCATCATCATTGGTACTTCCCCAACAAACTGTCACATTGTGCAACCAGTATGGAAAGTAGTAAAGTCGGACGGGGCCGACTATGTGATACCCTACACCACTTTAGGTACATTCAACGGATGCATACTAACAGACGTCGCATTTTTGAAGGACCAATAATATGAAATTGGATGAACTAAAATATGTGATCTATATGTAAATGTGAGCCGACTAAGATCAATCCATAAACATATATCAAAATCTGGGCATAGGTACTTACGCAAGCAGATGAGGCAGTTCTTGGAATGTATGAGAGAGAAATTCTCCGAAAGATCTATGCGTAGACGTTGAATATCGCCGTCGAATGAACCATGAGTTCTACCATCTATTATCAGACATTGTCAGACGTATCGAGCTGCAGCGACTATGTTGGCTAGAATATGTTGTGGGAATGGATGAGTATGTCCCAGCACAAAAGGCATATAAAAGCGAGCCTATTTATAGATCACGCAGAAGGGAAAGGCCACGAATTAGATGGAAAGATCAAGTGGGAAGGACCATTTTAAAACATGGTATTTCAAATTGGAAGATCTGCGATCGGGTTATGGAACTAATGTTATGTTACAAGCCAGCTAAGTAAGTACATCTAAATCAGAACCGATTTCAACAAAACATGGCATGTTATAAATTCAGAATATTCTGCAAAATTTGGTGCCAATCGACCTAACTTTGGGTCTTTGGTGCGCCATTTACTTAAAATCGGTCAAAACTATATATGGGATCTATATGTAAATCGGAACAGATTTTTTTCCAATTTCAATAGAGTTTGTCATTGGGCCAAATAAATTAGCTGTGACAAATTGCATCTATGCATATTCATAAAAGAACCATGTATGTATCTCGTTTCCTTTTGCCCGTTACAAACATATGAACAAAGGCAGTGTGGTGCAGAGTGTCCATCCAAACACTAGTGTAAATCGGTAATCCTCCGCAAATTGCATAATCCAAAACTAGCATACAATATTCAAGATATGTCGTTGGGATACATTTACACGGCAACACCGACTGACACATTTGTACTTGGTACTTTTTCACTGTCTTTCGGATACGACCATTACGATTGCAACACCTCGAAATATCGTAGACCCTATAAAGTATGCATTTTCTTCATCTGCTTGGCGAAATCACGATAGAGAGAGAGAGATCAATACCTAAGAGAGAGAATATTTAAAATTTGTGACAGCCCCACCCATTTTGGTATTTTGTATGTGTAAGTCGAAATTTCTTATCGCAGTGGCTGCTATTTGGTACACTAAACATTTTGAGAATGACAAACATTTTTGCGAAATAATTGTTTAGTTTTTGACATAACCCCCATAAAAGGCTTCAGTTACGTTGTCTGTAGGTCTATATACATGTCCAGCCTCAGTTTTAGCATCTTTTTATAGGATCACCTATCGGATCTCCTAAATCAAATTTGAATCAAATTTAGTACACATAATTTAAATTTTCATTACTTCTACATAATACAATCTAATAGTAATCCCATTTTCATACATCAGGATTCTAGCCCTTTCTAAATTGTACCAAATTTAGTGCCATAGTAAGTAAAGTTTTCATAACTGCATTCATACGCCAATCATACACTCCAACAATAATCTTTTTTCCAAATTTTATTGTTCCCCGAAATCCACATTGTACCAAATATAGTACCATCTAATATTTTCGTACACATAAATAAAAATTTCCAAAACTACCTACGTATTCCAATCCTACACTTCGACTTAATGTAATTCAAATTTCAATATTTCTGCTGTATCCGTTTCTCCAAATTCGAATTGTACTTATATGTAATATTTAGTACTTTTTGTGTACATGAATACGCACTTCCAAACCCAACTTTATAAATCGACCCTATTTCTTTACAACCGTTCACATGCTACGAAATTCTACCCCAAATTTAGTACATTTTTTACATTTCGGATACTTATATTTCGAATTAAAAAAACCTTTGGTACGTCTATCCTCCATCAGTGAGCCTAATTCCAAATTTAAGAGTTCTACCAATTCACCAAATACAAATGGTACCATATTTAGTACTTTTTGTGCCTTTCTAGTACGAATATCCAAAAAAAAAATCCAGCCTTATCTGACACCTTCGGTCTAAGAGTTTTAAGATTCTTGCTTCAGCCGTTTCGTCCGGTCTTTGATGACTCGTTAAGTCAGACAATTAGTCAATCTATTACTCTACTCTCT
Organism: Musca vetustissima; assembly: GCF_032173495.1. Classification (NCBI taxonomy): domain Eukaryota; kingdom Metazoa; phylum Arthropoda; class Insecta; order Diptera; family Muscidae; genus Musca; species Musca vetustissima. The sequence continues at coordinate 37,523 of NW_026874519.1, forward strand.
TATTAATATAGATACGACATGTCAACATTTTCTTACAGTCATAAATTTTAAATCAATGTTACCCACTGTTCTGATTAATTTATTATCGTTCACTACGCGTCTTGTATTGATAACAACCGAAAATTTGCATTTAATGCTTTTGAATTCGAAGAGTTTCGTTTAATATTGAATGGAACCACAAGTGAGCCGCATTAAAAAACAAACGAACATAGTTTTACTAACACAACAGTAATTCTTTTTCCAATATGTAGCAAAAACAAATAATTTATCAACACACATGCAATACTAAAATGTATTGATAAAATCTTTCATATTCTTCATTACGTATAACTTAGATCTAATAGATTGCGTTTGAAATGCTCGTGTACGCATAATCGGCATTTAAATCCGGGTTTGGAACTAGGTATTAATGTGATGCTGGTTTTGTTATAGATATTTGTAGTAAACATCCATACATATGTAATTTTAATACATGTTGTTTCCGTTCTATTTGAAACATAAACAAATAAATAAATAATGTGAAACAGCATAAGCAATGTAATACATTCATCTAAATGAAATTAGATTTATGGATGTTACTGATTGGACCAATATGGACCTGCCAAATAAGAACGCTGTGTATAAGAAACTGGCGATATAGTGAGTGTTCACAAGTACGAAAGAAAAATTGAGAATTTCCCCAATTATGCATTTGTGAAATTTATCCCAAGCACAAAGTAAGTTATTAAAACATAGGACATAGGAACAGTTTAAGATGTAGCATTTATATGAATTTTTATCTAATTTCGTGTTAATATTTGCACATATTTGCTCTATATACGTCCGAAAGTCGGGGTCGATTTTTCTTTTACTACATACTTGAATATAGAATGATTTTATGTAAATCGGTTCCCATATATAAATTGCTGTTACTCCGGTCCACGCATTGGCATAAATATTTAGCATACATCATTTAATGCACAATGTGGTGCGCTATGCAAAATTTTTTCACAATTGGACCACGTTGTGGTTTTTGTGCTTCATTTACATGAATTCGGACCAAGCTACTTGCATATCTAAAAGGATCTCGACAAAACATAAAGTACTTTATATGGGCAATATTGCCATTTTTATACCCTTCACCACACTGTGGTACAGGGTATTATGTCTTTGTGCATATGTTTGCAACAGGCAAAAGGAAACGAGATAGACACATGGTTCCTTTTGAGAATATGCATAGAATCACTTTTTAAGTCGATTTATGCATGTCCGTCCGTCGTCCGTCTGCCCGTCCGTCTGTGTATCCATGTTAAATTGTAAACAAAGGTCGCATTTATGATCCGAATTGGATGAAATTTGGCATAGGTCACTTATTTGGCCCACGGACGAACCCTATTGAAATTGGGAAAAATCGGTTCAGATTTAGATATAGCTCCCATATATATATATATATATATATATTTAACAGATTTAATGTAAATGGTCCCTATATATTATTCGATTTGCACGAAATTTGGTACAGCCTAATCATTTAGGTCTAGAATGATGTTTGCCAAGTTTCGTGAAAATCGGTCCAGATTTAGATATAGCTCCCATATACAGTTTCGTCCTATTTCATGTAAATGGTGCCCCAAAGTCCCTATATATCTTTTGATTTGCACGAAATTTGGCATAACGTACTGAATTGTGCCTAGAGTGATGTCTGCCAAGTTTCGAGAAAATCGGTCCAGATTTATATATAGCTCCCACATATAGTTTCGTCCGATTTCATGAAAATTGTGCACCAAAATCACCAAATGTGTTTCGATTTGCACGAAATTTGGCATAACGAACTGAATTGAGCCTAGAGTGATGTCTGCCAAGATTCGAGAAAACCGGTCCAGATTTCTATATAGCTCCCACATATAGTTTCGTCCGATTTCATGTAAATTGTGCACCAAAATCACCAAATGTGTTTCGATTTGCACGAAATTTGGCATAACGTACTGAATTGAGCCTAGAGTGATGTCTGCCTTGTTTCGTGAAAATCGGTCCAGATGGAGCTATATCCCTTTTATTATAGATTGGTTTTAAGTAATTGGCGCACCAAGGAACCAATAGGAACAAAATGTTCTGAAATTAGTATAACCTAACCTGTGACAAGTTTGTTTCGAATCACTTAATATTTGGATAGAGCTTCCATATATATTTTCGCCCGATTTCAAGTAAATTGGGCATCAAACTCCTCATGTTAGTCAGATTGACATCAAATTTTGCACAACGTACAAAATTGAGCGTAGAATTACGTAGTTGCCTTTTCTAGAAGTACTGACATAGTCCAATGGAAGACCTATTTATATTTGTTTGAAGTCGATTGACATACTTTATGGATGGATCTAGGTAGATTCACATTTAGATAAATATCACATATTTTTTTCATTCAATTTTTTGTTAATAGTCCTGTTTAATATACCCATAGTGGTGAAGGGTATAATATAGTCGGCCCTGTCCGACTTTACTACTTTCCTTACTGGTTTAACATAGCTGAAGGTCAATCCATTATAATTCGGGAATTCTGTTTCAATAAATGACCTGATAGGAATTTTGAACTTTTGGGAAAACAGAACTTTAAAAACTTCAGCGGAATGAGAAATGTACCCAATTTATCTCAAAAATAGTGTGAGCTGGGTCATCAATGGTTCTTAATGGACCGCATTGATATACATAGGTGTGTAGGCCTTTAACAACGAAATCGGATGTTAAAGGCATGGAATATTAAACCAGTAAGGAAAGTAGTAAAGTCGGACTGGGCCGACAATATGATATCCTTCACCAATTTGGGGATAATCTACATATGTATCTTTACAGATTTAGTCTTTTCGAAGGACATTGACATGAAATTGAACGAACATAAAAATGCGATCTTTATCTATAAGTTCACTGTTCAAAATGTAATATCAATCAAGCACCCATTGATTACTTGGTTTACAATCAACATGAATAGGTCGAAATTATATATGGAAGCTATGCTATATCTAAATCTGAACCGATTTCAAGGAAACTTGCCCGAGATTAATTTATATTAATTTCAGTACGTTTATCCAATCGGCCTAGCTATGGGTCTTCAGTACACCATTTACTTAATATCGGGCGAAAGTACATATAGTAACTATATGTAAATCTGAAATAATTTCAAGAAAACTTGACACACGAACGGTTATAGTAACTTCAGTACTTTGTCCAAAATTGTGTGGGGGTCGGCCAATCTTTGGTTCTTTAGTGCACATTATATCGGACGAAAATATATACTGGAGCTATATCTAAATCTGAACCGATTTTCACGAAACTTAGCACACATCATTCTGGACCCAATTCAGTGCCCAATGCCAAATTTCGCACAAATCAAAAGGTATATAGGGACTTTGGAGACCTATTTACCTAAAATCGGACGAAAATATATATGGGAGCTATATCTAAATCGGAACCGATTTTCTAGAAACTTGGCACACATCATTCTGCACCTAATTCAGTACTCTGTGCAAAATTTCGTGCAAATCGAATGATATAGAGGAACTTTGGTGCCCCATTTACTTTAAATCGGACGAAAATATATATGGGAGCTAAATCTAAATCTGAACCGATTTCCAATTTCAATAAGGTTCGTCCGTGGGCCAAACCAATGGGCTGTGCCAAATTTCATTCAAATCGGATCATAAATGCGACCTGTACTTTGTTTACAATTTAACATCTACAGACGGACGGACGGACATGCATAAATCGACTCAGAAAGTGATTCTATGCATATTCTCAAAAGGAACTATGTGTCTACCTCGTTTCCTGTTACTAACATATGCACAAAGACATAATTCCCTGTACCACAGTGTGGTGAAGGGTATAAAAATTGGCAATATTGCCCAAATACTCAATTAAAATGTAAAATTCCGTGTAAATCGAAATAACATGAGGAGTTTGGTTTTTGTACACAATTTACAGGATATCGGACGAAATTATACATGGGAGCTATAACTAAATCTGAACGAATTTTCGAACCACATTTCATCTTATTCTTCATTTTTTAATAAATTCTGCTAGGAGATTTTAATTCAAAACCAGTGAGCGGAGCAGTATAGTCGGACGGGGCCGACCATACGATACCCTACACAACTACCACGGAACTCAAATTTTCTGCGGATGTATATTCCGAGCCTGGGCAATATTTATTGATATTTGCACCCTCTTGCCCGATTAGAGGAAAACAGCACCTCTTCCTCACGCTGTCATATTTTCCGAATATTACGAGTATTCAGTACAGCTATTGTCCAGATTCCCTTCGCCGTGGGTTGTGATGTGATGTTCGGCTTATAATAATGGCCTATATATTAACTCGAAAAACACAAAAAATTAAATTTTCGGTCCACTCCAATCCAAAATTATTATCTGATCATCACCAAAAATTATAGGCGTTGTCCTTGACCATAAATGGAACCTCATGGAACATGGAACAAAGCGATCAGCGCTATATTTCCGCTCTCTAGAGTGATAATGGGTTACTAAATAATATACGAATACGGAGATACCTGTAAATATTTAGGTGTAACACCCACATCCGAGCACATACAACAATATAATTGGTATTAATTTAAAGGTCAACCACTCCTATTGGATATATAGATCCGAGAAGTTTATATTACTTCTCGAATCTATGTCCTTCAGGGGAAAATATATACGCTATAGAATACAAATTTTGTAATTTTTCACACAAAAGTCAGGGTCCATTAGACTCGCTAAATATTGTCCGATCTTTATGAATACGTGCATGCTTATTCTTTGGCCTGATCCCATCCTCCATGGAAAATGTTAGGATGTTCGGGTCATTATTGCGGCCTCTAGAGCGACCAGAAAAACCGACAAAAATTTAGTATTTGGTCCATTTCATCCCCTAAATATTAACCGATCTTTCCCAAAAACAATAGGGGTCTTCATTGGCCAGAACCCATCCTACATGCAAAATTTCGTGAAGATTGGTCCATAACTGTGGCCTGTATCGTGTTTACAAATTATAATGGACAGACGGACGGACACACATGGCTAGATCGACTCAGCTAGTTGAGATATGACGATCGGTATACTTAAAGGTGGGTCTAGGACCAATATTTCGCGGCGTTACAAACTTTTGGGGCTGCACAAAGCTATAATACCCTGACAACTTAGTTGTGTAGGGTATAAATAGGAAAGGAAAATAGTTTTGGTCCCACCGTCGGAAAATTCTGTATCCATGAAGAAACATCCGACAACGGCATGAGGTTGATGGAATTCGCGACAGAAAAATACATGGTAGTTAGCAGCACCAGATTCAAGCATCTCGATATACACAAGGCCATCTGGATTTCTCCTGATCAAGCAACAAGAAATCAAATTGATCATATTGTGATATACGGAAGGCATTCGTCCAGTGTTTTAGATGTTCGATCGATACGAGGAGCGAATATCGATTCGGACAATTACCATTACGATTCGGACCATTACCTTGTTCGCACCCGTCTTAATGTAGCAGCAAAGGTGCGTAACATGGAAGGCTGCAAACACTTAACTTACCCACTTGATTGCACTTCTTGTCCCGATAATAATTTAGAAGCACAATGGCAAATAATTGCCCACTTCCTACCAACTGCAGCAAAAACAACACTTGGGTACCAAAAACCACCATCAAGTAATCCATCATACGATCAGCAGTGTCGTAATGCTACTGAGGCGAAAAACGCAGCGTATAGGGCAACACTGCAGACAGTAGCAACACGTAATGCGATGGAGGATTATCGAGAGAAAAGGAGAGGGGAGAAACGAATTTTCAGAAAAACGAAAGAACAAGCACAACTTGAGCGTGAGCAAATCGAGATGTACAGGAGTCAGAATGAAGTCCGGAAATTTTACCAATGAGCAATTTCACCAACCGAAGGCTTATGTGCAGGCACATCCTCCTGTAGAGATGCAGATGGAAACCTGATGACAGATGCAGATAGCGTGTTGAGGATTTGGAAGGAGCATTTTGAAAAGTTTCTGATATCAAATAGTGGCGGTGAAGAATATGCCCCAGAGCCAATAAGAGATGACGATATTGAGTGTATACCACCTAGCCAAGATGAGGTGAGAGTAGCATTTAATCGGCTGAAGAACAGTAAAGCAGGAGGTGCCAAACAAGCCAAACTATTCAAGATCGTTGGTCAGGAGCAGGCACCAGCAGATTAGTACAATTTGGCTAGAGGAATGCATGCTTAATGATTGGAACCTCAGCATCTTGAAAGAAGACAAGACATTCAGGCTTCAGGCCTGGAAAATCCACCATTGCCCAGATTTTGACTCTGCGCCAGATCCTGGAAAAGACTAAAAACACATCGACACATTCCACTTATTCGTCTACTATAAAGCGCATTCGACAGCCCTATCCGTTCAGAGATATTTAAAGTCATGTCTGTGTTTGGCGTTCCTGCAAAATTAATACTGCTATGCCAGATAACTTTAACAGGTACAGATCCTGGAAAAGACTAAAAACACTTCGACACATTCCACTTATTCGTCTACTATAAAGCGCATTCGACAGCCCTATCCGTTCAGAGGTATTTAAGAGAGTATTTAATAAATCCTGCTTAGCTTGAATACAGACATGTTCCTATCCTAGTTTTCGAAACTTATAGTTTCTCAGAGTATATACCACAAACTAGCAGACAATTTAGATCAATAACCGTGGTACATTTGTACCCATCCAAAGATAGCTCTGTAATTCATTAAAAAATTGGGCTATCGTGAGTTTTTTGTTTTAAATTAGTATATACAGATCTGATCTAGATGTAGGAACTCAAAATTGTATATACATTAAAATAATACATATTTAAATCCATGCTTAAATGATAATCTATCTAAACCAATCATAGTAAATTCTTTATAACTTTCGAATACGTTAAGATTTTATACATTTTTAATGGGGATATTATTTATGTGTTCCCCAACTCCTCTGCAAATTTTTATGACCCCAGACAATATGGGGCCCTCAGGGCGAGTCGTGGAAGTCAGAAAGTACCTTGGTTTTACTTTGGTATACAAATTTTATTGCCAATTATTCACATTTTATGAGTTTAGAGATTGTGATTGGCGCATTTTTAACATTATTTAATACTTTAAAACGTTATTTTATGATAGTTTATATATGTACGCCAATTTAAGATTGTAATAAATCAGACTAATTCGCTTAAAGAAAAAGTTTCAGACCCAATGTGAAGAATAATTGGAAAATTACGGACAATAATCATTGTTTTTGTCCCTGTATACCAGGGGAAAACCAATGTAGTTTCTGACTTCCATAAGTCGCCCTGATAGTCCCAGGTTCTCCAGGGTCACAAAAATTTGCAGAGGGGTTGGGGAACACCTAAATAAGATCCCAATAAAAAAATAACTTAAAAGCTTAACCCATGCGAAAGCTATATATTTTATTGTATATATAATTTTGAGTTCCTACATGTATATTAGATCGATATAGACCAATTAAAAACAAAACAAGTGAAAAAGCGCACCTCCACCATAGATATACTGACAGGTACTTGAAATGAAAATGTAGGGAAAATACCAAAAAGTGGACCAATACCGACATTTCTACAACGCGATTATGTAAACTATAATGTGAACCATGTTCCAGAAAATTTTGATTTCATCCAAACTGTGCCTATCTTATTATTTCTTCCAAACTTAGTTCAGGTTCGAAGATGTGGACTATCGGTCCACTCCTTCCGATACCTCCCACACAGGGGCTAGGCCTAAATGCGGGTTATAGGTCATGTATAGTTCATTATCTAACCTTACGTTCTAGCTTTATCTCGATATCCTCCGCAGGTTAAATGATTACGACAGACTCTTAGAACCAAACCAAAAACGCGGAACAAATTAGATAACTATTTTAATATAAACAAGTGAAAAAGCGTTAAGCTCGGCCGGGCCGAACTTTGGATACCCTCCACCATAGATATACAGACAGGTACTTGAAAAAAATAAAGGGAACATACCAAAACGTGTACCTATACCCACATTTCTACAAACCGATTATGGTTCTAAACATTTGCCCATCTTATTATTTCTTCCAAAATAGTTCAAGTTCGAACATGGGGAATATCGGTTCAATCTTTCTGATACATCCCACACAGGGGCTAGCCCTAAAAGCGGGTTACAGTTCATATATATGAATATATATATATATATATATATATATATAAGATTAATGATCGAACCTTATGTTCTTGATTTTTTCGAATCTTCCGCAGATGAAATGATTACAACTGAGTCTTAGAAAAAACCCAAACACGGAACAAATCATATAACTATGTTAATATAAACAAGTGAAAAAGCGTTAAGTTCGGCCGGGCCGATGTTTGGATACCCTCCACAATAGATATACTGACAGGCACTAAAAATGAAAATATAGGGAACATACCAAAAAGTGGAGTGGACCTATACCGACATGTCTAAAAACGGATTATGTAAACCATAATACAAATTTCAGAAATTTTTAATTGATAATTCAAACTCGAAGATGGGGAATATCGGTCCACTCCTTCTGAAACCTCCACACAGGGGCTAGGTCTAAATGCGGCTATGGTTCATTATCGAACCTCACGTTCTAATTTTTTATCTCGCTATCCTCCGCAGGTGAAATGATTACAATAAAGTCTTAGAACCAAACTCAAAACGCGGAACAAATCAGATAACTATTTTAATATAAAAAAGAGGATTATATGGGGACTACCCCAAAAAGGGAGCGAATATTAATAATTTTTGGTAGAGAGATATACGACTACAAAATACCAAATTGCAGCAAATTCGGTTTAAAATTAAGGGTACCCTTATATAATACCCTTATATATCCGAAAAAATGGACTTACAATCAAAACCCCCAAAATACTGAAAATTGGGAGGTACCGTTATATGGGGGCTACCAGAAAAAATGGACCTATATTTAAAATATTTTGTGGAGACATTTAGGACCCAATAAGAACCCAATGTAGCAAATTTCAGCGAATTCGGTTGAAAAACGCGCTCAAGAACCCCAAAATACCGAAAATTGGGGGTACCCAATGGACCTATATTCATACATTTTACATTAAAAAATGGACCTATATTCATACATTTTTGTGGAGAGATTTGGTACCTATTAAAAACTCAAAATACTAAATTACAGCTAATTCGGCGGAAAAATACGATAAAAACCCCCAAAATACTGAAAATTGGGAGGTACCGTTATATGGGGGCTACCAGAAAACGTGGGCCTATACTTATACTTATGTGGAGACATTTAGTACCCAAAAGGAACCCAATGCACCTAATTTCAGCGAATTCGGCTGAAAAAAAACGCGCTCAAGAACCCCAAAATACCGAAATTTGCCGGGTACCATTATATGGGAGGTATGCCTAAACGTGGACCGATATATCCCACATTCGAACTTGACCTGCCTGCAGACAAAAGACAACCTTGTGCAAAATTTCAGCACCCTATCTCAATTCCTTCAGAAGATAGCGTGATTACAACAGACGGACGGACATGGCTAGATCGTCTTAGAATTTTACCCTGATAAAGAATATATATACTTTATAGGGTGGAAATTAATATTTCGATGTGTTACAAACGGAATGACAAAATTAATATACCCTCCATACTACGGTGGAGGGTATAAAAAGGGGGCTGAGGTCTACCCCAAAAAAAGAGCGAATATAAATAATTTTTGGTAGGGAGATTGGTTACCATATACGAATACAAAACACCAAATTGCAGCGAATTCGGTTGAAAAACGCGCTCAAGAACCCCAAAATACCGAATATTGGGGATACCCGTATATGGGGGCTACCCGAAAAAATGGACCTATATTCATAATTTTTTGTGGAGAAATTGTGTACCTATTAAGAACTCAAAATACTAAATTACAGCCAATTCGGTGGAAAAATACGATCAAAACCCCCCAAAATACTGAAAATTAGGAGGTGTCGTTATATGGTGGAGACATTTAGTACCCAATAAGAACCCAACGTACCAAATTTCAGCGAATTTGGTTGAAAAACACGATCATGAACCCCAAAATACCAAAAATTTGGGGGTACCCTTATATGGGAGCTATGCCTAAACGTGGACCGATATATCCCATCTTCGAACTTGACCTGCCTGCAGACATAAGACAACCCTATGCAAAATTTCAGCACCCTATCTCAATTCCTTCAGAAGATAGCGTGATTACAACAGACGGACGGACGGACAGGTCTAGATCGTCTTAGAATTTTACCCTGATCAAGAATATATATACTTTATAGGGTCGGAAATGAATATTTCGATGTGTTACAAACGGAATGATAAAATTAATATACCCTCCACACTATGGTGGAGGGTATAAAAAACGCACGAAAGTCCAATATTTTAATGCATTACAACGCTATTTCTGGATGGGTACAAATGTACCACAGGTATTTATCTACGTAGGTAATAACTTTAAAAAATTGTAAAAATTTTATATATGGAAAATATTTATATATTTTTCTTCGATTATGTGTGAAAATACTTCAAGAATGATTCCTCCAAATATCTCCATTATTAAAAATTTCATAGCATTTTTATTCAAAAAAATGTGCAAATGTACCTGGTTACTGACCGTAGGGTTAATAAAGACGTCCCTACCTTTTCAAGAAATGTTGGCCGGACGAACTTAAAAAGGTTTAATTTTTTAGATATTCGGATGGTGCTAAGCGCATTAAAAAATCGAAGTAACTTTTAGTGGCACTTCGAATTGTTCTTAGCAGGCAATTTAGGTTCATAACTTTACAAAACACCCAAATAAAAAATCACAAAATGTTTTGTTGACTTATGTTGAAAGTTTCTTTCTAACCAGACTAACCATATGTAAGTGGGATAAAAATCCTCCAGGAAGCTTCAAGTTTTGGCAAAGTCTCAATATTTGCCAATTTTATGCATTCATGTAAGAACTTAGAACGCCGATATTTAGAGTCCACAGTTCCAAAACTCGGATTATTATTGGACCACTTGTTTTTTGAAGTTGATATTTAACAGCTAAAATATCCAATTCGATTAGAAAAATAAATTCATGTCATCAAAATGTTGACATATCTTATTCAGGTATAGAAGGAAATCCATATTCAAATATATGCCCTGAAGAGCATGCATAGTGTTCACATTGATTAAGTATTACCTAAGAAAGAATTTAAATATGACCTCTAATAGTCAATAAAATGCACGTGGCCCAATAAAAAAAGGTTTAAAAATTATGCATTTTTATTCATTAGAAAACCCCAACAACGTTTTTGACGTTCAGACCTTTTTTAATGGCCACAAATGCTACAAAATCAACAACAACAACATGACAACATAATAAATATAGGCGCATATAATCATGTAATTAACCTTGAAAAATGAAAACGAAAACGATGACTGCTACCACGAATGAAAATGAAATCTAAAGTCCAATCAGTTATGCATTCAAGTATTCCGGCCCAAACTTCGGCTGCATAGGCAATAAAGCAGCATATACAGCAATGGCGTTGGTAGGCATAATTCAATAATTTCTATAAACAATTTCGGTGTGGATGTTGTTGTTGTTGTAGAAAATATCCAACAAAAAATGTTATAATGCAGGTTTACACAACAATGGCAGCAACAGCAGCAATCATTCATGTTGTAAAAGTTTACTTACTACGACACTCTCATAAATTGTGGTGTCTGTGTGCATACGGTGTAGCCAACCAGTTTTGTATTTATTTGCTTTTAGTCCGTCCGTTCGTCCGCCTGTCAGGGCAGTGTGTGTGTGTGTGAGCCGATTGTCTACACCTTCAAATAACCAACTGAAGGGCCTATTGTATTCCCACAATGTTGTAATCGTAAAAAATAAGCAATTTTTTCTTGTCTTAACAACAATTGAATGACTTTGGGAATGACATCGTCAATTTTTCACACAGTCGTGCAGTTTAGCTAACCAGGCCTAAAACATACACACGTACACACTATGCGTATTGTGCGTTAAATGTACGTACGGAATGCGGTTTTATGCTACCATTAACAAACGACTTAAAGTTAAATAAAGTTGTTTGGTAAAAAAAAATACCCAAATGTTTGTTAGATTTTCATCAAAGAAGTTTAAAAGTTGATTGTGCAGGTTTTAAATGCATGACTTTATAAATTGCATGTACAATTTTCGGCTTCATACGAATCTACAAATTTTATTTTTTTTTTAAATTATATTGTAAGCGAAATATTATTTTGCAGAGTTAGCTGGCAGTGTTACCACTAAACGTTGCACAAAAAGTTGTTTTCTAAAAAAAGTTGCACAGAAAAGTAAATTTGTCAATAAAACTCTTCCGAGAAAATGTCCAATTCCCTTAAAACTGTGCGTTATCAAAAACGACTTATACGAATCTAAAATAGTTATAATTGACACATAAACTTCTTGTCGCAACAAGGAAGAGGAGAAAAGTTGCACATAGAGTCACTGGTCTTCAAAAATGTTGCAAATTGCGACTTTTATTCTGACAATCAGGAAAAGGTGGAAAAAGCGAATAGGACGAATACATATTTGAACTATATCCAGTCTCAAGTCGGTATTTGAACTATATCTAGTCTCAAGTCGGTAATTCATTCCATAATCTGAATTAATGTTGACCCATTTCAGACCGATGTGCAAAATTTTGTATCAATCGGATAAACGTTGGGTATTTGGTACACAATTGACATGAAATCGATATTTCCCATAAGATATAGCTCCCATTTTATACCCTTCACCATAGTATGGAGGGTATATTAATTTTGTCATTCCGATTGTAACTCATCGAAATATTCATTTCCGACGATATAAAGTATATATATTCTATGACGATCTAGCCATGTTCGTCTGTTGTAATCACGCTATCTTCTGAAGGAATTAAGATAGGTTGCTGAAATCTCGCATAGGTTTGACTGCATGCAGGTCAAGTTCGAAGAAAGGATATATCGGTATACGTTTAGGCATAGCTCCCATATAAGGGTACCCCCCAATTTTCGGTATTTTGGGGTTCTTGAGCGCGTTTTTCAGCCGAATTCGCTGAAATTTGGTACATTGTATTCTTATTTGGTACTAAATGTCCCCACAAAAAAATTATAAATATTGGTTCACTTTTTCTGGTAGCCCCCATATAGCGGTACCTCCTAATTTTTAGTATTTTGGGGGTTTTGATCGTATTTTTCCACCGAATTAGCTGTAATTTAGTATTTTGAGCTCTTAATGGGTACCAAATCTCTCCACAAAAAATTATGAATATATGCCAATCTTTGCGGATAATCCCCATACATGGGTACCCCCAATTTTCGGTATTTTTGGGTTCTTGAGCGCGTTTTCAACCGAATTCGCTAAAATTTGGTATATTGTATTCTTATTGGGTACTAAATGTCTCCACAAACAAAATTTTAAATAAAGGTCAACTTTTTCTGGTAGCCCCATATAACGGAACCTCCTAATTTTCAGTATTTTGGGGGTTTTGATCGTATTTTTCCACCGAATGGGCTGTAATTTAGTATTTTGAGTTCTTAATAGGTACTAAATATTCCCATAAAAAAGTATGAATATACGTAATTTTTTTTTCGGATAGCCCCCATATATGGGTACCCCCAATTTTTGATATTTTGGGGTTCTTGAGCGCGTTTTTCAACCGAATTCGCTGCAATTTGGTATTTCGTAGTCGTATATGGTAAAAAATCACCCTACCAAAAATTATTAATATTCGTCCCCTTTTTGGGGTAGTCCCCATATAATCCCCTTTGTATATTAAAATAGCTATCTAATTTTTTGGTTCTAAGACTCTGTTGTAATCATTTCACCCGCGAAGGATATCAAAATAAAAAAACTAGAACGCAAGGTTCGTTAATGAACTATAGCAGAAGGTGTGGACCGATATTCCTCAAATTCGGACATGAACTAAGTTCGGAAGAAATAATAAGATGGGATGAAATCAAAATTTTCTGAAACGGATTTGGTCCAAAGAAACATGGGGTCTAGAACCAATATTTCGATGAGGCACTACTTCACCATGTCAAAGTGTATACATCCTAATTACCCAGGGTATATTATATTAAAAACCAGTGAGCGGAGCAGTATAGTCGGACGGGGCCGACCATACGATACCCTACACAACTACCACGGAGCTCAAATTTTCTGCGGATGTTTATTCCGAGCCTGGGCAATATTTATTGATATTTGCACCCTCTTGCCCGATTTGAGGAAAACAGCACCTCTTCCTCACACTAACATATTTTCGGAATATTACGAGTATTCAGTACAGCTATTGTCCAGATTCCCTTCACCGTGGGTTGTGTTGTTATGTTCGGCTTTCATTTGTGATGTATAGATCGACCCGAAAATAACACAAAAAATTAGATTTTCGGTCCACTTCATTCCAAAATTATTATCTGAACATCACCGAAAATTATAGGCGATGTCCTTGGCCATAACTGCAACCTCATGGAACATTTCAAAGCGACCAGCGCTATAGTTCCGCTCTCTAGAGTGATAATGGGTTACTAACTAATATACGAATACGGAGATATCTGTAAATATTTAGGTGTAACTCCCACATCCGAGCACATACAACAATATAATTGGTATTAATTTAAAGGTCAACCTCTCCTCTTGGATATAATATCAACTTCTCGGGTCTATATCCTTCAGGGGTAAATATATACGCTATAGAATAAAAATTTTGTCATTTTTCACACAAAAGTCAGGGTCCATTTGACCCGCTAAATATTGACCGATCTTTATCAAAATATGCATGTTTATTCTTTGGCCCGATCCCCTTCTCCATGCAAAATTTCACGATGTTCGGGCCATTATTGCGGCCTCCGGAGCGATCAGAAAAACCGACGGACGGACACACATGTCTAGATCGACTCAGCTAGTCGAGATATGACGATCGGTTTGGCCCGGCCGAACTTAACGCTTTTTCACTTGTTATTAAAATAAATGGTGCACCAAGTATCGAATGACACAAAATTTAGCTCAGAGTGCCGAAAGGGCTATAGAATGACGTCTGTTATGTTAAATGAAAATCGATTCAGATTTTGATATAGCACCTCTATATATTTTCTATCGTTTCGATTTTTGGAGAACATTTTATTGAAATCGGTTCAGATCTATATATATATATATATATTTTCCGAATGGCGTGTGCCAAACTTGATGTAAATTGGTTCAGAATTATACAATTTGTTCGATTCATATAAATGGGTCACCAACGACTCTAAGTCTAACTCCAAATTTCAGGATTCAGGCTATATTGGTTCACCCAAGATTTAAATTGTACAACATTTGGTACACGTTAATACGAATTTTTAAAACTTTCAACAAAGCCCAATCCTACACCTCAACAGTGTTCCTAACATCAAATTTTAAGATTCTAGATCTATTGGTTCACCCAAATCTACGTTTGGCACAATTTAGTTGTACAAAATTTAGTTCACATTAGGAGGAATTTTCAAAACTTCCTAAATAGCCCAATTCTACCTCCAACAGTGATCCCAACTCCAAATGTCAAGATTCCAGCTCTATCGACTCACCCAAACCGAAATTTGGTACCATATATAGTACACATTAGTACGAATTTTCAAAATTCCCTACATACCCCACTCCTACACCCCAACAATGATAATAACTCCAAATTTAAGGATCCCAACTCTATTGGTTCAGGCAAATCTAAATTGTATAGTACGATTTAGTACTTTTCGTACGCATAAGTAAAACAAATTCCAAAAATACGTACATATTCCAATCCTTCATTCCGGCGGTAATGTTAATTTGAAATTTCTTATATCTACCCTACTTTCCAACATAGCTGCTTCCAAAAATTTGTTGCTTCAAAAACTTGTCATTGGGCCCATAGTGGAATGTTTGGAAAATGACGAAACTTTTCACCTGCATGCACTTGTAATTTGTGTGTGTTCGTTTTCCTTAGGAATCGTGCTTAATGTGTTGCAACCCATTTCCAAGACTTTACAATTTTTTTGAAAGTTATTATTGCGTAAATATTTGTTTACTGTCGTGATCTTATTACAATTGGTGTACTTAAGGGTCCGCAATGAATTTGTCTTCTTAATGACTTTACCAGTTATCTACCAACCAACCGACAAACCTAACTGCCTACCTATTCATCAGCTAATGATGATAGGAAATTTCAAGTACTTCAAGTGATTGCAACGACTTACAACATCCATAGTTTACTACGTTATCTACATCTATGATCATATTTTGTAATATTACAGAAGGAAACCGGATTTTCAATCAGGAAATGTAAACTCTTAAATAGTTTGAACCTTGTATATGACCAACTCAAGCAGGTTAACATGGCTCTATTGAGTGGTGTTCTTCTGTATAGAGAGTGTTTTTAATATCTTGTGTTGTAGTATTGATGAAACTACTGCTATTGGAATAAATTGAAGGTCAAAGGGGCTGTAAAATAAATTAAATAAATAAACATTTTTATAACAATCAGTTGTTGTGCCAGATCTCAATATGTAATCTCAAGAATATCAATATGAAATTGAATAAAAAATATAAACTGAGACTGCGTTAAAATAAATCATTGCATTTGGAATTTGGTGTCTTTGTATAACATTTACATGAAATCGGATGAAATCATATAAACATGGATTATACCTATAGTTATTTTTTGAACTAACAAATCGGGACGTCATAAATTGAGGCTCTAATGTACACTGTAATATATGATAACGATGTTAATAAGTAAAACTCAGTAAGGAAAGTACAAAATAATGACGGGACATGATACTCTACATCATTTTGGGTATACACAATAGATGTTCTTATGCATCATACAGTTAGAAATGTCGATTAAAACCACGTTTAATAAATTTGATCTCTAATGATTTTGGTTGCATATATACAATTTTCTGACGATCGGACGGTCATACATTCAGTCACAATTCTTAGTCGGACAAATACTAACAGTATGGTGCACCTTTTACTTAAAATCGGACGAACATATATATATATATATATATATATATAAATCTGAACCGATTTCAACAAAATTTCGCGGACGTCAACCTGCAGTAATTTTAGTATGTTGTGCAAAATTATATCTCAATCGGACAAACATTGATGCACCATTTACATAAAATCGGACGCAGCTATATATGGGAGCTATATCTACATCTGAACCGATTCCTTCAAAACTTCGCATACATCAATCTGGACCTAATTCAGTACTCTGTGTCTCAATCGGACCAATATTGGCAGTATGCTACTCTATTTATATAAAATCAGATGAATCTATATATGGGGGTTATATCTATTATGCCTTTGTGCATATATTTGTAACAGGCAAAAGGAAACGGGATAAACACGTGGTTCCTTTTGAGAATATGCATAGAATCACCGTCTGTCCGCCGTAGATGTTAAATTGTAAACAAAGTACAGGTCGCATTTATGATCCGATTTGGATGAAATTTGGCAAAAGTCACTTATTTGGCCCAAGGATGACCCCTATTGAAATTGGGAAAAATCGGTTCAGATTTAGATATAGCTCCCATATATATTTTCGCCCGATTTAAGGAAAATGGGGCACCAAATGGGGCATGAAATTTGGCATAGAGTACTGAATTAGGTGCAGAATGATGTGTGCTAAGTTTCGAGAAAATCGGTTCAGATTTAGATATAGCTCCCATATATAGTTTCGTCCGATTTAAGGTAAATGGTGCACCAAAGTCCCTACCTATCATTTGATTTGCATGAAATTTGGCATAACGTACTGAATTACGTGCAGAATGATGTGTGCCATGTTTCGAGAAAATTGGCTCAGATTTAGATATAGCTCCCATATATATTTTCGTCCGATTTAAGGTAAATGGGTCGCCAAAGTCGTACTAAAATTAATATAAATTAATCTCGGGCAAGTTTTCTTGAAATCATTTCAGATTTAGATATAGCATAGCTTCCATATATAATTTCGACCTATTCATGTTGATTGTAAACCAAATAATCAATGGGTGATTGATTGATTTTACATTTTAAACAGTGAAGCATACCAAATAGCGTGCGTAAAGTTGGCTTAAAGTCTATTTACAAAGTATGGAATAGATTACAGAATGGCATGTGTAAGGATTGATGTTAGTCGTAGCACAACCTCCTACCAACAATTCTCAACTGTTTAGGATATATTCTCATTGGTTAACCTTTCTATCTACCAAAATGATCAATATTTGTCCATTTTTCGGATAGCACCCATATAACGGTACATCCGTTTTTCAACCGACTTAGCACAGCCCCATATAACGATATCTCCCAAATGTCGGGTTTTTTGGGGAGAATGGATACATTTTCTACCGAATTGGCTGTAACGCGTTTTTTTGCATTCGAATTGGATGTCGTTTGGTATTTTGAATTATAATTGGATAGCGCATATTCCGCGAACATAATTATCAATATTGGCTCACTTTATAGAATAGCCTCTATATAAAAGAACCACTAATTTTGGGAATTAATAGAATTGGCCATTGGATGCCAAATTTTCCTACCAACAATTTCCAATGCAGTATTTAATCTGTTACTTCGATTTATCAGAAGATAATACCCCTCCTGAGTTCATGCTTTTACATAACGCGAAGTATTTTATGCATTTTGAATGCCCAACTTATAGTGGATGGTACAATAAGTTCGGACTGGACGAACATTACGACATTTTGGTATAGATCTAAGAAGTTTAGCGATCGTCCTGAAACCCGACCATATATTTCTTAGCCAGATCAACTTCCATAAGTATAATTTTGTTGTTTTCGAATTGTAATTGTGGACTGTTCAGAGACTAGAACCAGTGAAAAAAGCGATAAGTTCGGCCGGGACGAACTTTGAATATCCTCCACTTTAGGTATACTGACAGATACTTGAAATGAAAATATAGGGAAAATACCAAAAAGTGATCCTACGTCGATTATTCTACAAACGGATTTATGTAACCCATTATGTACACCAAATAACAATTTCAACAATTTTTAATGCAGATTTTTCCTAAAATGCCATACATTCCCCACTAATAAATAGTTGTTTTTTATAAAAACAACAACCTGGGATTAAGCCTGACTATTTTGCAAAAACAAAATACAAATGGTATCCCAAATAACCCGCCAACACTACTGAAGTTGTAGACGAGGCACGGTCATATTGTTTGGTTTATTGCTTTAACTAGCAATACCAACAACAACGTTATGTGCATTCGTCACAAAGTGACGACACATAGCTGTGGGAAATGTATTGTAGTTGTCTGTAAATGCCTTGTTGACCACGAAGTCAGGCGCCAACGAAACGAACTTCTCATTGGGGTCGTATCTCTGGTAACGTAAGAACTTCGAATTGTCACAAGAGACATTTGGGTTTGAAAGGTTTTTTGTAAAGAAGCTATTAATAGCTTCTGGGGAGAATATCCCAACAAAAAACTAAGGGAACTGATGAGGATCAGTGGCGAGATCCGAAACTATAGTCTTCCCTGCCTTACCGCTCGGCGGGCAATGCCATACATTCCCCACAAATAAATAGTTGTTTTTTATAAAAACAACAAACTGGGATTAAGCCAGACTATTTTGCAAAAACAAAAAAAAAATCTGAAAACCCCAATGCGTGAACTGATGCTAATAACGCATGGTAGAGTATAAAATCCTCAAACTACTCCAATTACGATTACAGAGTTATGTGTGGCTATCCCTTAATTGATTATTGATTACATAGTGTAGGAATATTTTGCGGTTATCATTATATAAGGGCTATGCCTAATTAATGACCGATATATGTCAATTTCCAACCCAATATTTTAGTTATGTCTCTCAATTCTTCCCTTCAGGAAGTATCATTATATGGCGGAGATGCCTAAATGCCTGCCGATGTACATGAAACACAAATTTCAGAAATTGTTATGGAATTTTTTTTCCTAAAAACCCCAAAAGTGGACCGATATTGACGACGCATGGTAGGATGGAACATCCCAAAAATACTGCAATTTAGAGGTTGCATTGTTCTCGAACCTCACGTTCTAATTTTTTATCTGGATATCCTCCATAGGAAGAATGATTACAACAAAGTCTTAGAACCCAACCCAAAACGCGGAACAAATCAGATAACTATTTTAATATAAACCAGTAAGGAAAGTAGTAAAGTCGGACTGGGCCGACTATATGATACCCTTCACCACTTTGGGTATATTGTACAGACTAATTTATATTACTTCAGTACGTTGTGCCAATCGGCCTAGCTATGGATCTTTTAGCGAACTCAGTGCGCTATGCCAAAATTCGTGCAAATGGAAAGATTTCCAGGGACTTTGGTGCAACAGTTACCTAAAATCGGATGAAAATATATATGGGAGCTATATCTAAATCTGAACCGATAAGAACATAAATGGACCTATATTTATAATTTTCAGTAGGGAGATTTGCTACCCAATAAGAACTCAAAGTACCAAATTTCAGCGAGTTCAGTAGAAAAACTCGCTCAAGAACCTCAAAATACCGAAAATTGGGGGTACCCTCATATAGGTGCTAACCGAAAAAATTGACCCATATTTATAATTTTAAGTGCAGCGATTTTCTCCCCAATAAGAACTCAAAGTACCAAATTTCAGCGAATTCAGTTGAAAACGCGATCAAGAACCTCAAAATACCGAAAAATGGGGGGTACCCTTATATGGAAACTATGCCTAAACGTGGATCGATGTAGCCCATCTTCGAACTTGACCTTCGAAACAAAAGTCGAATCTATGCAAAATTATGGTGATTTATCTCAATTCCTTTAGACGCTAGAGTGATTACAACAGACAGACTGACGGACGGACATGCCTAAATCGTCATACTTTATAGGGTCGGAAATGCTTATTTCGAAGCGTTACAAACGGAAAAACAAAACTAATATACCCTCCATACCATAGTGGAGGGTATAAAACAGAAACAAGTTTTAGGGATATATACAAGTTCGATATTATTGCAAGGATATCGATTACTATGCGTTGTTTTAAATTTGGGGCTAAAAATTCATAATACCCTCCTCATATGCCAAAGTAATTATTTATTTTTCACTTTTAAGGGAACCACCCCCCATTCAAGATTTTAATTTTTCAAGATTTTCAATGGGCTGGTAAATCAATAGCAATGCTTGTTAAGGTTTGTAACTTTACACATATATAATTGAAGATTTAAAAGAGAAGAAAAATAATTTACAAAAAAATCGGCTATATCTTCAAGACTTCTTGAGATTTTCTTAGTGTAGATTCGAATTATATCAACAAAATTTTTGACCCCGAGAATGGGGGGGTCCCCTTAAATTATTTTTGTTTTTCAAAATTCTAAATTGCTATGACTTATGGTGTGCGTTTTTGTGTTGTTGCCATTGTGATTGTGCGTTCGGAGGCCTGATTGGGTATATATGTATGTGTGTGTGCGTATTGTATATGCAAGATTATCAAGGTTAACACAATACGATACGACTATTCGAATGTTTTCAACAAATCATTATGTTGTTGTTGTTTTTGTCATGCGTTAAGTTGCGCTGTGGTGCGTTGCGTTTCCCCCACTACATCAATTCGTTAGGAGATAACAATACACGCATTTTAGTATGGCTTACTAAATTTTGTGCGAGTACAGTGGCTAAAAATTGTTAAAATATTGGCTACACTTAATTTATTTTAAATTAGGCGATGAAAGACTGCATAGAATAGTTTTTAATTTAAACATTTTACCCCCATATATAAATTTTGACAATAGTTTCAAGTGGTAGTGTTTCAAAAATTTTACCAGGACTTTTTTGAACTAGGATAAAGCCAATCGGTGATCTTAATCAGTATAAAATTCTATTTCGATGTCCGTCAATTCGTCTGTGGAAATTTCTGTTTCATTGATGGTAAAAATATAACTGCTGACATTTTGAGGGCCGCGATCGATGTTATGGATTTTGAATGTGGACATAAAAAGTTCGTCCCGCCGTTTACATTTTTATATCCTTCACCACACTGTGGTACAGGGTATTATGCCTTAGTCATATGTTTGTAACAGGCAAAAGGAAACGAGATAGACGCATGGTTCCTTTTGAGAATATGCATAGAATCACTTTCTAAGTCGATTTATGCATGTCCGTCCATCTGTCTGTCCATGTTAAATTGTAAACGAAGTACAGGTCGCATTTATGATCCGAATTGGATAAAATTTGGCACAGCTCGAGACGACGAACCCTATTGAAATTTGGGAAAAATCGGTTCTGATTTTGATATAGCTCCCATATATATTTTCGTCCGATTTAAGCTAATTGGTGTACCAAAGTCCCTATATATATTTCGATTGCCACGAAATTTGTCATAGCGTACTGAATTTAGTATAGAATAATGTGTGTTAAGTTTCGTGAAAATCGGTTCAGATTTAGATATAACTCCCATATATATTTTCGTTCGCAGTTTTGTGAAAATCGGTTCAGATTTAGATATAGCTCCAATATATATTTTCGTCCGATTTAATGTAAATGGTGTACCAAAAGACCCTATATATCTCTCCATTTGCACGAAATTTGGTGCAGCTTACTGAATTAGGTCTAGAATGATGTGTATTAAGTTTCCTGAAAATCGGTCCAGATTTAGATATTGCTCCCATATATATTTTCGTCCGATTTAATGTAAATGGTGCACCAAAGTCCCTATATATCTTTCGATTTGCACGAAATTTGACACGGCGTAATGAATTAGGCCTAGAATGATGTGTGTTAAGTTTTTTGAAAATCGGTTCAGATTTAGATATAGCTTCTATATCTGACCAAATGAAAAATTTAGTATCGGTTGCAGAATGACATGTTTTTGGATCCAATTTCATTTTACTGGTCCATTAAAAATGCGACGTCTGTTAGGATTCATCTGTTGAATATACCTAAAGTGGTGAAGGGTATCATATAGTCGGCCGTCTTACTTTACTACTTTCCTTACTGTTTTTTTTTATTTTCAATATATAATATGTTGTCATGCTTTTAATCACTGTGCAAATATATGCGTACACAAAGTGCGTTATTAATGAACGCATTTCAAACCAAAAAAGCGAACAAATCTAAATAATACCCGTTCACGTTTTTCAAACATCTACGAGACACACAAAACGTTGTTGCTTTTTTGTGTTTGAAAGGGCTTGAAAATGATTTGTACACAAAAACTTGTATTAGTGAGATAGACAAATACAAACTGACTGACTGAAAACCACATACATATGTATGCGTTTGATTATAAACTTTTTGTTGTTGTTGGGGTTTTTGTGTATTACTTTTGTGAAGGTCACCGCTGTGGTAGGCATACAAATAAAAAAATTATAAAATTATATTTTTTCTATTTCTGGTGTTGTTGTTGGTGGTGTTAGTTAGGCCTGCTTGTCATTGTTGTAATTTGTTAGTTTTCATTGCAAACAACAAAAATAACAAAGTTCAACTGTAGAAAAATCGAAAAAAAAAATGGAATGAGGAACTTTTTGCTGCGTTTTTTTTTTGTTGTTTTGTACGAAACTAACGCCTAGTGTAGCTATTTGCTGCCATTTTCTGTTTTTGGGTTGGCTGATTGTTGTTAAACAAAATTATCAGTTTCCCTTTTTTAATCGAAATAATTTAATAATTTTTTGTTGGATTATGTAAAAAATATTATGCTCGAAAGCGTAATATTTATAAACATTGTATATAACGTGATTTCTATTTGCGAGTATGTTATTGTTCGTCTACCTTATCGTATTCATGTAATCACAATTGTAAATGCTATATTTGTACTGAAAAATTGAGAGATGTCTGTCATAGATAGCAAGTTTTGAAAATACATATTATCGCCAAAGGGATAACTTAATCTAGAATTGATATGTTGTTGTAAGGCAAAATGCTGAAAAGAAATGACATTTTCAAACTCCAGTTTTATTATTGTGCAAAATGCACATTTTACATCAAATCGGAAAAACATACATATATATGACAGTTATTTCTAAGTCTGAACCCATTATTGTCTTTGTTTTTTGGCCAAATATACGAGCTGTGTCAAAATTCATCCAGTTCGGATCATGAATGCGACTTGTACAATAATACATGGACAAAAAGACGGACTGATGAACGTATAGATGCTATGATAAAACATTGGAAGAAGTATGTCACCCCTCAAGAACATATTGTAGATTACCAATTTCCGTTGCCCTGAGCACGACAAAAATATGCTGAAATTTTGAATTTGTACTGAGTAAAAAAAAAAAATAGAAATCCTTGGACCCACTTTCCCAGCTACATCGGATGTTCATTTGTAAATGCCTTGGTAGGGGTTTCAACCGGAATCACAATATTACTAATCTGACATCTATATATTAGGTTATTTCAAAATTACACATAGGATTTTGCTTGATCCGATTAAATGTTGGGATTTTTGAAGGTTGTAGATATCGATGGGATATCCAACTTCCCCAACTGCTTGGAATTAATTTTTGTCAAGGTTTTCTGATTATTTTTTACGAAATTTCCGATTTCTCTAACATCTAAATCTGAACCGATATCAACAAAACTTCTTGGAAATCAAACTGGAATTCAATTGGATTTTTTGGTGTTTAGATAAAATCGGACGAACATATGTATGGGAGCCATATATAAATCTGAACTGATTTGCACAAAACTTCGTACACATCAATATGGACCTAATTCAGTACACTGTACAAAATGTTGTTTCAATCGGACAAATATTGGGTGTTTGGTGCATCATTTAGGTAAAATCGGACGAAAATATTTATGGGAGCTATACCTAAATCTGAATCCTTGGGCCAAATAAGTGGGTTGTGCCAAATTTTACCTAAATCGGATCATAAATGCGATCTGTACTTAGTTCATAAAAAGACGTGGACAAATGGCCGGACATTCATAAATCAACTCAGAAAGTGATTCTATGCATATTCTCAAAAAGAACCATGTGACTTGTTTCCTATTGTCGGATGGAAACTCAAATATTTTTTCCGAATTCCTTGCGAAAAAAATTTTAATTTCGGTGATCACGACCATACAAATTTTGTACCGAAATCGGCATTAGAATCAGCAAATAATGCAGAGATTCGGACAGAATTCAGAAGGAATTCTGAAAAAATGTTAGCTGGGTTCCTCATTCGCCATGGTTTTTTTCCCTCAGATTGTGATGTTTCCTCCTCAAATAAGCTGCGGAATCACACTCTTCCAAATACATTTTTAACAATATATTTATTTTGTGAACAGAGATGAAATCTGTGTACGTCCCTGATCGTCATGATATTGATCGTTGATATTGCTCTTCTGACGATTACGACTATTTATATTTCTTTGTGAAATTTGAAAACTTGTCGGAACAATGTGGCATCCATACAAGTAGAGCGACCTGTTAAGGATTTGGCTACTAAGCCTAAAAACTTGTCATGGATTCTTCTATAAACAATAATCTGCACCCTGGCAGAATACCACAATGACCTATGAAATTGGGTAACATAGGACGCTAATTTGCACATTGCCTTCGATACTTTCCGCTAGTTCTCTGATACCCAGTGGTTAAATATTGGGCTTTGCATTATTCCTGATATGTGAACAACTCCGGTAGATGCAGTTCTCCTATACTTTTATGTAATTTCGTCCGATTTTCTTTGAATGTGGCATCGAAGAGTCTGGTAGATTCAGTTATCCCCAAACTTTTATGTAATTTCGTCCGATTTTCTTTGAATGAGGCATCGAAGAGGTTATGTCAGCCCAAATAGCTACGAAATTTAGAACAGTCTATCAAAAAAGAGATTAGAATGAGTGTGAAATGTATACTTGCGGTTGGATTTTTCCATATAAATTCCTAGATTTAATGCAAAGGATCTGTACTATTTTCAGTATAGATTTAGACTTCAATATTGATATTTTGCTGGAATACCTCCATAAATTAAAAATCGTGATGTTTGAGTTATTGATGCAGAATTGTTTGTTATATGAGCATCCATATTGTGTAAAAAATACAGATGAATATCACCATCTTACACACTCTGATTGAGAAGCTGTAGAAGTTCCTGTGTTCCTAGTAAAGGGCCAATAGAAAACTTAAAACACATTTTCTGGCAAATCGTTCCCAAAGACTAATTGGCAAAATGGTGTTGTCACGCAATCGTCCGACTTTTTCTTTTCCCCTCTGTTTCTGATATACAATTTTCGTTTTTTTTTAATATAATGAAAAGTTTTTGTTTATTTTTGGTTCATTATACCCTACACAACTATGTTGTCAGGGTATTATAGCTTTGTGCAGCCCCAAATGTTTGTAA
This sequence comes from Musca vetustissima, assembly GCF_032173495.1. Lineage (NCBI taxonomy): Eukaryota > Metazoa > Arthropoda > Insecta > Diptera > Muscidae > Musca > Musca vetustissima. The sequence continues at coordinate 63,840 of NW_026874519.1, forward strand.
CGCCTCGAAATATTGGTCCTAGACCCACCTTTAAGTATACCGATCGTCATATCTCGACTAGCTGAGTCGATCTAGACATGTGTGTCCGTCCGTCCGTCCGTCTGTCCATTATAATTTGTAAACACGATACAGGCCACAGTTATGGACTAATCTTCACGAAATTTTGCATGTAGGATGGGTTCTGGCCAATGAAGATCCCTATTGTTTTTGGAAAAGATCAGTTAATATTTAGGGGATAAAATGGACCAAATACTAAATTTTTGTCGGTTTTTCTGGTCGCTCCAGAGGCCGCAATTATGGCCCAAACACCGCGAATTTTTGCATGGAGAAGGGGATCGGGCCAGAGAATAAGCAAATAAGCAAATGGACCCTGACTTTTGTGTGAAAAATGACAAAATTTGTATTCTATGGCATATATATTTACTCCTGGAGGATGTAGACCCCAGGAGTTGATAGCATATCCAAGAGGAGTGGTTGGCCTTTAAATTGATACCAAATATAGTGATGTATCTACTCAGATGTGGGAGTTACATTCAAATATTTACAGGCGCTTACGTATTCAGATATTATTTAGTAATCCATTACCACATTAGAGGGAGAAATATCGCGCTGATGGCTTTGAAATTTTTCATGAAGTTCCAGTTATGGTCAAGAACAACGCCTACAATTTTCGGTGATGATCAGATTAAAATTTTGGGATGAAATGGACCGAAAACATAATTTTTTGTGTGTTTTCGAGTAGAGTATAATCCGAAAATCACAACACAACCCACCGGGAAGGTAATCTGGACAAGTAATTAGAAGGACGGTACTGAATATTCGAAAAAAGTAAGGAAGAGGTGTTGTTAACCTCTAATCGGACAAGAGGGGGCAAATATCACGAAATATTACTCAGACTCGGAATAAACATCCTCAGAAAGTTAGAGTTCGTGGTAGTTGTGTAGGGTATCGCATGGTCGGCCCCGTCCGACTATACTGCTCCGCTCACTGGTTATTTTTATACAACGTCTTTTCAGTATCTATTAATATCCCAGTTCGAATTAATCAAATATAAACCTCACATATTAAATCGTTTATATAAAAATATTTTTAAAAAATTAAATCAAACTAAATATTCACACAAATTATAACGAACGAGAATTTGTTGAAAACTGACAAAACTCTCCCAATTATAACAAACGCTATTTTTAGCTAACAAAAATTTAAATACAATATAGTTTGCATACGAAATGACTGCAAAAAATGTACAAATATTTTTAACATTTTTGATTTATTGCGGCAAACATAGGCCTAAATTAGAAAACATTGCAACGAAATAGACAAGCAACCAACAATCAAATAACAATAGACTTGAATTTACATTCTGTTGGCAACAAATTATTCACAGCATGGAATTCACCATCGCCGCAAACATCAGCATTACAATGATTTTCTAACAATCAGCAACTAACATGGCTAGTCATTGCCAGTGTCGGGTACAATTCAATCAGACGCAGACATTGTGATTAACGCACATGGAACGCACAATTCGAATCGAAGATAGATGTTGGGGATGGAGTGGAAAAGGCAATGTTCATGCTGATGACAGAGACAACAATTAGGGCCAATATTTATGATGAACGAACGTTAGTAGATATGTATTTATTTGAGATTTTGTACCAAAAACAAAACTAGAAGAACAACGACCAGCACAGTGGCAATCGACTGCTGCCTAATTTCGGCGACGCATAGCCATGAACGTTACCTTGAAAAGTGTATGCTCTTTGGACAAGTGAAATATTGTTTCTTGTTTCGGTTTTCTTTTGACTATTTATATTGTTGTGCAAATAGGCCTATGAAAAAATGTTGAGGTGTTGGAGAAAAGAAATAATTTTAGAATTTTTAAAATGATGAATATTTTATAAATTTTTAGGCCTTTTACCATGTCATAGTATATTATAAGTTAGCTAATATTACATCTTGTAATATTAGTCCTAGAACCATGCTGACGGTTGGTACCTACTCCGATGAATATACAAATCTGTTTTGGTAATGATCGGTCAAGATTTACCGAACCGAATAAATTTGAGTATAAGTCTAAGCTATTGGTCCATAAAGTTATATTAATTATATTGAATATTTTATCAGATGTAGGAAAACTATTTAGTGGGACCTGCAAATTCCAATATCGCTGTCATTACCATAGTATCTTCACGAAATTTTTAATATGATAGATATTTAAAATTTCAGAATTTTTGGCCTTGTCGGCAATATTAATAATTATAACCTCCTGTCTGTTTAAACTACTATAGATTACTTAACATCAAAGATATATCTTTGGACATACATTATTAAAATTCTTATTAAGTTTGGTATTAAAATGGGATACATAGGTCCACGTCTTGGTTTAGCCCCCATATAACGGTACAAATCCACTTAAAAGATTTTCGTATTCTAAATTTCTGGTAAATAAAATTTCAATATAGGTCCTTTTTTGACATTCTATGCTTATAAAAGTCCCATTTTCGGCATTTTAAGGTTCAAAGGTTTACTTTCAAAGTTCTTGGAGAGTGAAAAATATATTTGCAGAGTTTGTTAATATTGAACCATGTTTCCTGCTAATTGTAGGTATTAGAGGAGAAATGGAATAATGGAGGAGAAATGGAATAAAACAGCGATTGGTGTTAGAAATATGCACACAAAGCTCGGTGCAACTTTTTCGCCAATATATATAAAACCATCAAATTAAAAAAAAAAACAGTAAGTAAGGAAAGTAGTAAAGTCGGACTGGGCCGACTATATGATACTCTTCACGACTTTGTGTATATTCTACATATGTATACGAAAAGACGTCGCCTTTTTGAAGGAATTTAGACATGAAATTGAACGAGCTTAAAAATGTGATTTTTGTGTCTTTCTGGAACCTATGCTAAATTTCATTTCATTTGGCCAAGTTTAGAGTCGTTTGCCCACAATAGGACAGATTTGTGTAAATCGATTTAAAGCAAACTTGACACACGCTATTCGGTATGCTGCACTGTTTAAAATTTAATCTCAATCAGACACCTATTGATTATTTGGTGTACAATTAACATAAATAAGTCGAAATTATACATGGAAGCTACGACATATATATCTGAACCGACTTGAAGCAAACTTGACAGAGATTAATCTATGCGGATCTTCACAGCACAATTTACTTAAAATCGGACAAAAATAGATATAGGAGGTGTACACATCATTCTAGACTTACTTCAATACGCTATTCGCACAATTCGTGCAAATCAAATGATTCTCAGGGAATTTGGTGCACCATTTACCTAAAATCGGGCGAAACTATATATGGGAGTTATATCTAAATCTGAACCGATTTTCACGAAACATAGCACACCATTCTAGACCTAATTCAGTTGGCTATACCAAATTTCGTGCAAATCAAATGCCTTTCAGGAACTTTGGTGCACCATTTACCTTAAATCGGGCGAAACTATATATGGGAGCTGTATCGTAATCTGAACCGATTTTCACGAAACTTAGCACACGTCATTCCAGACTTAATTCAATACGCTATGCCAAAATTCGTGCAAATCAAACGACTTTCAGGGGCTTTTGTGCACCATTTACCTAAAATCGGGCGAAACTATATATGGGAGCTATATCTAAATCTGAACCGATTTTCACGAAACTTAGCACACATCATTCTAGGCCTAATTCAGTAGGCTATACCAAATTTCGTGCAAATCGAAATATATATAGGGACTTTGGTACCCCATTTACATTAAATCGGACGAAACTATATATGGGAGCTATATCTAAATCTGAACCGATTTTCTCCAATCGGTTCAGATTGAGCCAAATAAGTGACATGTGCCAAATTTCATCCAAATCGGATCATAAATGCGACCTGTACTTTGTTCACAAAACTACATGGACGAACGGACGGACTGACGGACATGCATAAATCGACTCAGAAAGCGATTCTATGCATATTTTGAAAAGGAACCATGGGTCTACCTCGATTATTTTTGCCTGTTACAAACATATGCACAAAGACATAATACCCTGTACCACAGTGTGGTGAAGGGTATAAATATTAAATTGAAAGGTTGAACATCGTACAGATTTGGATATTGATCCTATATTCCTCTTACCGATTTTATATAAATAGTGCATATATACCGACGTAATTTTCGACCGTTGTTCAATTGGGATATTGTGTACTAATTGTTATTGAAATTTAATCAGTATAATATTTGAAGAAAGGACTTATTGGTCCACTCCTAGTTCTCCCAACAAAGCCTCACCGATATCCCAACAAAGCCTCACCAGAGTCAAATTTGATCCCAATCATCCACAAACCAAACCTAATTCTAGTTCGAAGAAGTGCTCTATATATGGCAACTTCTCCAGTTACTTGGAGAAGTTGCCATATATACCATTTGTGTTGATGGGCAATTGAGCAACCGTGGCATACACCAGTTTGCCAAAAATATATGGGGGTATATAGGTGAATATTTTTTACAAAATCCAATACGCTTTCTTGTATCTCCAATTTGATGCGTTGTGCAGAAATTCGTCCCAATCGGAAAAACTTTAGTTATTTGGTACACCACAAAAAAAAACATTGAAATGCCGAAAATGTGGGTACCATTTATGGGAGTAATAGCTTATCTTGGACCAATAGTTTTAATGTTTGGTAGGAAGATTTGCTATCCATTAAGAATGTCACATTAAAAACAAAAATTTTTTGAATTTTGATTTTATTCGAACCTACCCTAATTCAAGAATGTCCCTTTAAATTTTCAAGTGAAAATCTCATCAATTTTTGAAGATATAGCCGATTTATTGTGCTAGCATCAAGTTACGGCAAGAGGGCTCCTTATATAGAGGATAGTTTTATTATCACATACAGACTGGTATACAAATCGTATATCGACATAGAATTTTATAGATTCGGAAATATTAATTTGTGTCAATTGCAAATGGAAAATAGACATCCTATTTTCTTTCAGATTTTATGAAACGCTCACGTTTCTACCATAAATCGACAATATCCTATTGAATTGTCATAGATTCGAATTCAATAAATTGTAGTTTCAGTTGACCCTAAGAACTGATTTCGTGCTATAGTATAATTCTTTAGTATCTGCAAAGCTGGAAAAATACATTTTACCCGTTTTTATTATAAGCTTTAACAAACTGCTGAAAACGAAAAACACAACAGCAGAAACCAATTCGAATCACAACACAACGAACAACAACAAAAATTTTAGACTTTGCAATCTAACGCATAATTGTGCGTTTTTATGGTTTAAACAACCAAAACAACAACAATAATAATGTTAACAAAAAATGAATGCTTTATTAACAACTTTTTTGTTGACTTGCTCTAACAAAGCACACTAAAACACCGATTTGGTTGGTGTCTACAACAAATGATTAAGGTGAGTGTGTGTGTGATATAGGCCTATTACAATGATAATGTGTTGGTTAACACACTATGAGATCAGCCACAGTATTGTGTTAACGAAAAACGAAAAAATACTGGTGTGCGCTATTTTGTATTGTAGGTATGACACAGTGGTTATTTTAGGAAAAAAACAAATTTGGATATTTGGTGCTATTTTGAGAGCATCAAAAATACGAATAAAATAGCTAGCCATATAATTTACCGCTCCAATTTCAGTATTTTGAAGTTTGAACCCCAAGGAGTTGTAACAGCCAAAAATCGATAAAGCCCCCTACAGTTTAGGTACTTTGGTAGTCCTTGGGGAATTTTCTAACCAAAGTTACTGTAATTTGGCTTACCTGGTACATGTTTGGTAAAAAAACTTTCTCAAGGAAAGATTTAGATACAACTCGAATCCACAATATTTTACCCAAGTCACAATGTTTGACCGATTGGAATTAGGTTCACATTTACGTATGTGAAGTTTTGTATAAGTCGGTTAAGATTTAGATATATTTTCGTTAAAATCGGTTCATTTTTAGCTTTGGCTCCATATATTTGTTCGTCCGAATTTCTGTAAATAGTGCAATAAACTCCAATAGTTTATCTACCCCAGACGAAATTTGAATTACCGTCCTGTATTGAGTCTAAAATAACTTAACTCCCAATGCATGTCCGATTAAGCCTATATTTGAAGTACCATAATATATTGTGTTTATATTACTGTGTTTTATATTTCATTAAAATCGGATCTGATTTAGATATAGCTCCCATATATATTTTCGTCCGACTTTATGTAAATGGTGCACCAAACACCCTATATATATCTATATATATACATCCGATTTCATCCAAATGGAGCACCATATAGCCAAACATTTTCCAATATCAATGACCTTTTTTACATGGCTTGGTCCTAGGAGCATTCTTATGTGGTAGAAAATTAATAATTTAAGATCATAAGGTTTAAACCACCTTTTCAATCCGAATGGGCTGAAATTTGCCATGATTTCTTCTTGAAGGATGAAAACAAGAAACAAGAGTTTTGGTATTTAAATGCCCACTTGATGTTGGGTGGTATAAACAGTTAAAAAAAAACAAGTGAAAAAGCGTTAAGTTCGGCCGGACCGAACTTTGGATACCCTCCACCATAGGTATACTGACAGCTACCTGAAATGAAAATACAGGGAACATACCAAAAAGTGGATCTATACCGACATTTCTACAAACCGATTATGTAAGCCATGAAGAACACCAAATACAAATATCAGCAATTTTTAATGGATATTTATACCCTGAGCCTTATGGCTAGTGAGGGTGCATACACTTTGATACGGTGAAAATGTGCCACATCGAAATATTGGTTCTAGACCTCATGTTTCTTTCAATCAAAACCGATTCCGAAAATTTGCATTTCATCCAAAATGTGCAAATTTTATTATTTCTTACAACCTTAGTTCAATTTCGAAGATTGGGAATATCGGACCACTCCTTCTCGTACCTCCCACACAAATTGGTAAAAATTATGCGAACGGACTAGTCTTGTTGAACCAAACTTTGTATAACATATTATATTAACCAAGCCTATATCTTGTAGGAAGATGGGACCCATTGTTCCACTCCAACTTCAACGCTGTTGTTTCAGAATGAAAATTAGTATTGGAGAAAAAATTTCTATGAGTACGTCTCTGGAGGCTATACCTTAAGTGGGACCAATGTTGATTGCATCGTGTATGAATTATCGAAAATTTGTAGTTAGTTCTTTACGAAAATCGTTAGGTATTATTATATGGGGACAAGGCCCAAAATCGGGCTATAGATCATATATAGTTCATTATCGAACCTTACGTTCTAGTTTTTTATCTCGATATCATCCGCAGGTAAAATGATTAGAACCAAACCAAAAATATGGAGCAAATCTGATAACTATTTTAATTTTAGGGGCGAATATTAATATTTTTTGATAGGGAGGTTTGTTACCACATACGACTACAAAATACCAAATTACAGCGAATTCGGTTGAAAATCGCGCTCAAGAACCCCAAAATACCGAAAAAAGGAGGGCACACTTATATGGGGCTACCCGAAAAAATGGACCTATACTTATAATTTATAGTGGAGAGATTTTCTACCCAATAAGAACTCGAAGTACTAAATTAAAGTCAATTCAGTCGAAAAATACGATCAGAACCCTCAAAATACCGAAAATTTGCGGGTACCGTTATATGGGGACTAACAGAAAAAGTGGACCTATATTTATAATTTTTAGTGGAATAATTTGGTACCCAATAAGAACCCAATGTACAAAATTTCAGCGAATCCAGTTATAAAACGCGGTCAAGAACCCCAAAATACCGAAAATTGGGGGTACCCTTATATGGGGGCTATCCAAAAAATGGACCTATATTTAAAATGTTTAGTAGGGAGATTTTCAACCCAATAAAAATTCAAATTACCAAATTTAAGCGAATTCGGTCGAAAATGCCATAAAAACCCCCAAAATACTGCAAAACTGGGGGTACCCGTATATGGGGGCTATCCGAAAATATGGACCCATATTTATAACTTTTAGTGGAGAGATTTGCTACCCAATAAGAACTCAACGTACCAAATTTCAGCGCATTCAGTTGAAAAAAGCGCTCAAGAACCTCAAAATACCGAAAATTGAGGGGTACCGTTATATGGGAGCTATGCCTAAACGTGGACCGATGTTGCCCATCATCAAACTAATATACCCTCCATACTATGGTGGAGGGTATAAAAAACTTCAGCGTATTAGTTCCATTTGATACCACTGTGCCATAAGTGTCTATTTTACTGCCGATTCGTATATGGGAGCGAAAAACTAAAAACTTAACAAAAAAACATGCGTAAGGTCGCATTAATATGCGCATAGGAGTCAAACCATACCGAATAGAGTTGAGTTGAATTGAGCAGGGTAACCGGTAATTATGGGCCTAAAATGACGCTGCAGAAGGTAAATAGAAGTAACAGACAACACGATTGTTCATCAACGCAGTTTTTTGGTTTTTTTGGGAATGTTGTTCAAAACCAAAATTACTTGAACAGAAACAACATACATAGTAGGCTTTAGACATCTGCATGAATGTACTCGTACAATGAATCCACATCCACATTCATGGATGTTAAGTCGTATTCAGAGTACACAACAACATTTAATGAGTGCAAATGAATTCAACCACCAAAGTTGTGTTGTTCTTCGTTGTGCTTTGTCCGATCAAACGATCAAACTTGAAAGCACAACATTCAGTATGATGGATTACAAGAACAAGTTATACAACATCAATGTGTCCAATGAGTGAACATCATGCATTGTATTTTGTATTCTATGTATTCATTCAACGACTTAACATTGATGGTGGGCATTTATTGTACAGGTACATGCAAATGTTTACCTTGTACACTCTTTAAAACTTTATTAGTGAGCAATAGTGAGAAATAATGTCTTTTATTTTTTTTTCTATTAAATACAAGTAAATAAAAACTCTAGAAAAATAAGTAAAAGTTAAATGAAATGACGTAAGAAAAAACGGCGGAATCTTCTCAAGGGATATACAAAAATAGGCCTATGCAGAAAATTTTCCCAAATATTGCAAATTAGAGTACAATGTTATATGAGGAGTACAAATAAGTATTTGCGGAAATACATATGCACTTTTTTGGGACTTAAAGACTTTTCATTTGTTTTTTATGTTTTTGTGGACGTAGGTCATTTTCTTACAAATTGTCTCTCATTACATTTCTTAATTTCTGTAGTAAATGTGTACTTTTGTTGATTTTTTACATGCTAATATTATTAACTAGATTAGAGACTGTTTATTAAAAAATATGAATAAAAATAATTAAAACGTCCTTAAGTTCGACAGGGCCGACCTTTTTATACTCACCGCCGCGAGGTGAACAGTCAAATTTTTTAAATTGATCGGTATTTTTATATGGGTTTTATGCCATGGTAAATAACTACCAAGAGAAATATCAAAAATAGAGGCTATTGGAAATTTGGACTAGGACCTTGTACATACCGAAATCCTCAAATTGTCAAAAATTTAGTGTACAGTTTTGTTGGGTCTAAACCAAATCGCGGACAGATAACGATATTTTTTTGTAAAAAAAGGACACCCTACCTACTCGGTTGAAAAACGTGTCCAAAATACCGAAAAATGGGGTAACTATATGATACCTTTCACTTTTTTGAGTATATTCAACAGTTTAATCCTAACAGATGTCGCATTTTTTAAGGACCAGTAAAATGAAATTGGATCCAAAAACATGTCATTCTGCAACCTATACTAAATTGTTCACTTATACTAAATCATATCAATCGGACACCCCTTGATTATTTGGATAAATATCAGATAACCATGAGGAGTTTGGTACACCATTTTCTTAAAAACGGACGAAAATATATATAAAAGCTATATCGAAATCTAAACCGATTTCATCGAAACTTATCACTGGTTAAGATACAAATTTCAGTATGTTTTGTCCATATCGGCCACATTTTGAGATCTTGGTGCATCATTTACTTAAAATCGGACGAAAATATATATGGGGATTATCTGAACCGATTTTCAGGAAACTTAACACACATCATTATACACCAAATTCAGTACGCTATGTCAAATTTCGTGCAAATCGAAATATATATAGGGACTTTGGCACACCATTTACTTAAAATCGGATGAAAATATATATGAGAGCTTTTTCTTTATCTGAACCGATTTTCACGAAACTTAATACACATCATTCTAGACCGATTTTTCCCAATTTCAATAGAGTTCGTACTTGGGCCAAAAAAGTGACCTATGCCAAATTTCATCCAATTCGGATCATAAATGTGACCTGTACTTTGTTAACAATTTGACATGGACAGACGGGCGGACATGCATAAATCGACATAGAAAATGATTCTATGCATATACTAAAAAGGAACCATGTGTCTGTCTAGTTTCCTTTTGCCCGTTACAAGCATATGTACCAAGACATAATACTCTGTACCACAGTGTGGTAAATGGTATAAAAAATAGGCTTTGCATATAAGGGGGACAATATTGATTACTTCTCGGGAGGATATACTTAAATGTGGACTGAAAAAGGTAATTTTGGAACGTATCGATTTAGTTTTGTATCTCGAAACCCCCCGATATTACAACAGAAGTACATACGGACTAACTAATAATGAGTAAATCGTCTTAACATATTATAGGTTATAAACTGACAATTTGTAGTACCGAACCCAAATTAAAACGAATTTTTATATGTTTAAAAGTGCGTTTAAAAACATCTAAATATTGAAAAAAGAGAAGTACCGCTATATAGTGGATACTTTACTAGATATTCATAAATGTTGCCCTTATTAAGAATATATATATTTTATATGGGCGGAAATGACTATTTCGATGAGTTACAAACGAAAAAAAAAACATAACATATCCTTCATACTTTTGAGATATTATCTCTTCAATTAATTCGGGTAATTCGAATACTACTGTATAATTCGACACACTCATTGTGTAAAACATGTTCGTGTACGAACTTGCAGCATTTGTTCAAAATTTGTGTTTTACAACATACATTCATACCGAAGTAAACATACACAATGAATACCGGTTCGTCGAGTCTGAAACGTGGATTGTATGAATCAAACGAATATACAACAAATTCGAAACTCTCATACCTGAAGCAATTCATGTTTGTTGCACCCTCACTCATTGCACTTCATTTCAAACAAATTTATAGAATAGAAGCCATTAATTTGTGTGAGTGACTCATGGGTGGTGTTTTTGTGCATTCATGCAGATGTCTAGTAGGCTTATATGAAAGGCAAAAAATAAAAAACAACAACATCAAACCAGCAAACAAAAGTGGTTTTAATCACTTCCGTATTGTAATATAATTAACAACAAGTTATTATTAATTTCAATAAAATAAAAAAACAGCTAACACACAATGAAAAAGTGAAACTGAAAAAAATAAAAGTCGCAAAGGCAATGCATATCTTAATTATATTTTTTATTGATATCAATTTTAAATTTTCCTTCACAACGGCAACCCTACTCATTCTAATGACGATTATTTTTATCAGCAAAAGCAAATGTCTGCCACCTCGCCTCCGCACCAACAGCGCACAGATCGCTCATCATTTATTTTGTTTAGCGTTTTACTCACACCTAAAAATCGAATGGTCTTTGGTGCGTTGATATGACCTAAATTCAAGCTGCAAACCACACCAGCAATGCTCCTCTTGCACAATCGCTTTTTAACGAAGACATTTTTTTCAGAAAAGACTGTGTGTCTGCACTTAACGAAAATCTCCAACAAAAAATGTTTTGAGTGAATCGATTCAAAAGTCTCCACTTGTTTAGCATGCAAACACATAAGCAAGCGGGCGAATGAACAAATGTTGAGATCAGCTCTCATGCATGCTTGCAAGAGTGTTGTTGCACACTGGTCGAACTTTAAGTATGGTAGATTGTTAAAACAAATGAGATGCATGCAAAATTAATCGATATGAAGATCCAACAAATATACAAATATATATTTTTTTATATTTTGAGAACTTTAAAGCCATCAAAACAAAAAAAATATATCAGTCTTGATTATTTTCTGTGGAATGATTAACAGTCTGTATATGAATTTCAAATGAAAGGGTTCTTTCGATTCCAATGCGCAAGACTGGTTTTCGTTCGTATGGATTTTCGTCCAAAATAGAAATACAGTCTATAAAACCAATTGGCCAAAACAAAAATATATGACATAAAGTGGAAATCAATATTTAGACCTGGTTATTTTTTCCGTTTAGTTTTGCCGTTATTTACTGTTATATTGAGAATATGACAAAAGGAGAATAAATGTTTTAAGTCAACATTACAAATCGTTAAAGAATAAAACAAAAGTCGGACGGGGACGACTATATGTTACCTCTCACCACTTCGGGGTATACAAAATATGTTTCTATGATTCTTTTTGAAACATACTGTCTTCAAAATGTCATCTCAATTAGCATTTCGAGAATTCATTCGCATTTAAGTGGACGAAATTAAATATATTATCTGTGATATCTGAACCCATTACGACAAAATTCAACCCATAGTAGGCTCAATTTGGTAACCTTAATAAATTCTAAACTAATTGCAATATGAAATTTTGAAAAAAAAACAATAGATTTCTTGGCACATATAAGCTATGTAGGATCGTGTTTTTCCAATGCTTCCATATTACGGTACCACAGATTATCGATATTTTGGACTCGTTTTTCAACCTAATTGGCTATAGTTTCTTATGGAGTACCAAAAAAACTTACTAACAGGTTAAAATAATGTTAAGTTCGGTCTGGCCAAACTTTTTATACCCTCCACCATGAGGATGACAATCAAAATATCTATCATTAGAACCTTCACTAGACCGAAACAAAAACGTGAGGCTGAACGTGGTGATTCAAATTCTCAAAATATCTAATTGTGGGGTTATAATAAAAGGGGATAAATATTAATATGTTTTATGAAATTAAAAAATATGTAAAACATGTTCAAATTTCTCAATATACCAACTTGGGTCTATATAATAATTTTTTAGTGCGGAGATGTGGTGGTACCATTATGAGGACCCAAAAGACCAAGTTACAGCCAAGTTGTTTAGAAAACATGTCCAAAATTGTCAAAATACCGAAGGGGGGGGGGGGGGGCGTAGTACCGTTAAATGGGGCTACACTGAAACAATGAGAACAAACAAAAGAAATTACAACCCATTCGATTGGAAAACCTGTCGAAAATCTCCAAAATACCGACAATTGGGGGGGTACCGATATATCCCATTTTTAAATACCAAACATCATAGGAGTAATAGCAATACCTGTGCAAAATTTCAGAGCTCTATATTAAATTTTGCGATTTCTGATTTCACCACATGGACATAAATAGACATTGAATTTTATTCTGATCAAAAATATATATACTTTGTGGGTTCTCCAGTTCAATATTTCAAATTCAATAAACACTTCACCTTATGGTGGAGGGTATAACAAGTTCTCCGGTTCAATATTTCAATGTGAATATACAATTCACCTTATGGTGGAGGGTATAACAAGTATAAACGTCGTTAAGTTCGGCCGGGCCGATCTTTATACCCACCACCATAGTATGGAGGGTATATTAATTTTGTTTTTCCGTTTGTAACTCATCGAAATAATCATTTCCGACCCTATAAAGTATATATATTCTTGATTAGCGTAAAATTCTAAGACGATCTAAGCATGTCCGTCTGTTGTAATCACTCTAGCGTCTAAACGAGTTGAGATAGATCGCCAAAATTTTGCACAGAGTCGTCTTTTGTCTGCAGGCAGGTCAAGTTCGAAGATGGGATATATCGGTCCACGTTTAGGCATAGCTCCCATATAAGGGTACCCCCAAATTTTCAGTATTTTGGGGTTCTTAAGCGCGATTTTTCAACCGAATTCGCTGAAATTTGCTACATTGGGTTCTTATAGGGTACTCAATGTCTCCACAAAAAATTATAAATATAGGTCCATATTTGGGTATAGCCCCCATATAAGGGTACCCCCAATTTTGCGGAATTTTGGGGGGTTTGATCGCATTTTTCGCCCGAATTCGCTGTAATTTGGTACGTTGGGTTCTTATTGGGTACCAAAAGTCTCCACTAAGAATTATAAATATAGGTCCACTTTTTCTGGTAGCCCCCATAAAAAGGTACCTCCCCGTTCCCAGTTTGTGGGGGATTTTGACCGGATTTTTTCACCGAATTGGCTGTAATTTAGTTACTTGAGTTCTTATTGGGTAGAAAATCTCTTTACAAAAAATTATAAACATAGGTCAATTTTTTCGGATAGACCCCATATAAGGGTACCCCCAATTTTGCGATATTTTGGGGGCTTTGATCGCATTTTTAAAAAATATTTGGTTCAAAATTGGCATATACCGGTCAGTAATTATTTCCTACACTATGTAATCAATATTGGCCCTCTTTAGGCATAGCCTCATATAACTTTGTAATCTAAATTACAGTAGTTTGATAATTTTATGCTCTACCTAGCGTTTTTCATCTTACAGATTTTAGGAAAAATCCCCAATAAAAATTGCTGAAGTGTGTATTTGATGTACATAATGGTTTACATAAATCGGTTTGTAGGATTATCGGTATATGCCCACTTTTTGGTATGTTCCCTATATTTTCATTTCTAGTACCTGTCAGTATATCTATGGTGGAGGGTATCCAAAGTTCGGCCCGGCCGAACTTAACGCTTTTTCACTTGTTTTATATTTCGGTGGGACATTTTTCCCAAAAAGTGAACCAATGTTGATCGTTTTCGGTAGAAAGATTTTCAGTCCATTACGTTTAAAAGCGTGCCAACAATGCTCAAAACACCGAATGTTTGTGGGTACCGTTATATGGGGGCTAATTTAAATCATGGACGGATATATCCTATTTTTAATACCAAACGTGCAGAATTTTAAAAGCTGTATCTTAAATATTGCGGGCACTATCGTGATTTCAACAGACAGACGGGCATGGCTAAATCGACATAGAAGTTTAGTTTGGTCAGCAATGTGTATACTTCATGGGCTCTCAGGTGAATATTTAGATGTTGCTATCGGAATGACATATTAGTAATCATAGAACAATTTTCTGTTCACAGATTTAATGTAACTATCCTTAATAGGACATGCACAAAATTTGACATCGCTACATCCTTGCATTCCGGAGATACAGTACATTCATTCTGATAAACAAAAGCCCAATATCAAGGAAACCAAATGCAAAATCCACGAAAATATCATTTCTGATGGCAGAATTCATACATTTCTAATACAAAGCGATTTAAATAATTTTGACTGTATACACAAATTAGTACTGTACACATTTTTGCCTTCTTCTCTATATTAAAAAGTTCATAACTTTAGCAAAAATTTGAATTTTTTAAATTTTTCTTGTGATATGTGTCGTCCATAATCAGGTTTTGACATAGGCATATTTTGACATATATTTAAATATCTCTATTTCTATCTAAATGCAATTTGCGCAACGGTGCATCGGGTCACCTTCGGCAATGGCGTTTTCGCTATGAAGCTCTCATAGGTATCGAATATAAACCAGTAAGGAAAGTAGTAAAGTCGGACTGGGCCGACTATATGATACCCTTCACCACTTTGGTATATTGTACATATCGACGCCTCCGAACCATAGTATGCTAAGTCTGAAAAGTGAGTTTTTCAGTAGAAGCTTTCAAAGTATGGAAGTTTCTTTTATCGTACGTGCCATGCTAAGTACATTTTTGCTTATAACTTTGGTTTGGATTGTCCGATGATTACCAAAATTTCAGTGAATGTAAATTAAGGACCGTAGTATCTAAAAACGTAAAGAACTTTAAAACATGCTAAGTCGGAGGCGTCGATATGTATCCTAACAGACCTTTTTGAAGGAATATTGACATGAAATTGAACGAACTTAAATATGTGATCTTTATCGGACGAAAATATATATACACCATTCTCGCCTTATTTTGCAAATCAAAAGATTTGCAGGGACTTTAGTGCACCATTTAGTTAAAATCGGGCAAAACTATATATATCTATACATATATATCTAGCTATCTAGCTATATCTAAATCTGAACCGATTTTCACGAAACTTAGCACACGATATTCTAGACTTAATTCAGTACGATATGCCAAAATTCGAGCAAATAGAATGATTTTCAGGAACTTTGGTACACCATTTACCTAAAATCGGGCAAAACTATATATGGGAGCTATATCTAAATCTGAACCGAGTTTCACGAAACTTAGCACACATTATTCTAGACTTAATTTTATACGCTATGCTAAAATTCATGCAAATCAAAAGATTTGCAGGGACTTTGGTACACCATTTACCTAAAATCGGGCAAAACTATATATGGCACACATCATTCTAGACTTAACTTAGTACGCTATGCCAAAATTCGAGCAAATCGAATGATTTTTAGAGACTTTGGTGCGGCATTTACCTAAAATCGGGCTAAACCATGTATAGGAGTTATATCTAAATCTGAACCGATTTTCACGATACTTAGCACACGTCATTCTATACTCAATTAAGTAAGATATGCAAAGATTTCTTGCAAATCGAATGATTTTCAGAGACTTTGGTGCATAATTTACCTAAAATCGGACTAAATCTGAACTGATTTTCACGAAACTTTGCACACATCATTCTAGACTTAATTCAGTAGACTGTACCAAAATTCGTGCAAATCGAAAGATATATAGGGAGTGTGATGCACAAATTACCTTAAATCGAACGAAAATATATTTGGGAGCTATATCTAAATCTGAACCGATTTTTCGTCCTTGGGCCAAATGAATGAGCTGTGCCAAATTTCATCCGATTCGGATTATAAATGCGACCTGTACTTTATTTAGAATTTAACATCAACAGATGGACGGACGGACATGCATAAATCGGCTCAGAAAGTGATTCTATGCATATTCTCAAAAGGAACCATGGGTCTATCTCGATATGCACAAAGACATAATACCCTGTACCACAGTGTGGTGAAGGTTATAAAAAAGTGTCGCAAAGTATGAAATTTCTAGCTAATAGACTTATTTAGATACACCGTTTTTTTTGTATTTTTACAGATGTTTTTGTAATATTTCCATTCCATTTGGTAAGTATTTCGTGCACACAACTTTTACAATTTTAAGGCAGTTATTGAAGAAATCGACTCCGATTTAGATATACCATATACCCAACATTTACTTAACCACAAATTATAACGGATCTTATTTCTTATGATTGTTAGAAGCGTCCATCATTCACAAATAACACTATAGTTATATTTTTTATTTTATTTATTTATTTTTTTTTTTTTGGCTCATAAAATAGCAGGTTCTTGTCAGTGTTGACAAAATTTAAATTGTAATTACAATATACGAATCTAATCTCTATATTGGATGTCATACAATTTCATAACAACATATCAACAAATAAATGATTACAAAAGTTATCAATGCAATGACAATAATAAAAAAGTAATTATTTTAAGAACTTGAACTACAACAACATTTCAATGCGATTTATAGGCTTAGTAATCGGTATAGTCGAATTTAAAAATACACCCAACCATTAGTGACAGCATTAAATAATAACTCTACACAGCACGCATTGCGTAAATTTTGTTGTTGTTGACAAATCAAACAAATACAATTGAAAAAAAAAAATAAACAAAAACCGAAAATCTACAAACATTCGAGATGCGTGAGTTAAATTTTCAAATAATACAATGACAAACACTCAAACAAAACAAAAGCGAAAATATTAAATTATGATAGAAAAAAAGTGAAAATAAAAATTTTAAATATGACTGGTGATGTGTATTACACTCAAAGAAATAAGTGAATCTATGTGGATTCACATGCTCAACTTTTCATCCTGTATGTTGTATGCTCACTTTTATTATTCATTACGGCTGGTGAAAATCTTAAATGTATGTCCAGTCGAAATCAGTTATAATGGCTGTCAAGGGACCAGCGAAAATTTTTGCTATAAATAAATAAAATCACAAATGTTCCTGAGGGATTCCATTAATTATATGATGATTAAGATTACAAAATCCATGCCGACATGAATGAACTACTGTCGAAATCGTTTAAAAATACATCGTTTTTACGACGGTTATAACTACGGCATCCAAAGGTCCCGCAAAATATTTCGCTTAAAATTACTATCGCTTACAGCGACCTATATAGCCAATAATTGTACTAAATATATACTTAGTTTAAATTGAAAAATTATACAGTACTTAGTATTCCCTTAATACAAGGCATACGACACACTGCTCATATTTTCACGGATTCAGAAGCCATGGTCAATTTGACCCGCTAAATATTGAGATAATCATCACACATCCAGATCGTCATCGTTGGTCAGATTCAATCCAAAACGTATGGCTAAAAGCGAATTGACATGAATTTGAATTTCTTGACGATTGGTACATAACTGCATTATGTACTTTGATTACAAACGGGCGCACACACGTACATAATCGATAAAGATAGTCGCTATATGAATATCGGTTTACTATAAGGTAAACCCCATTTTCGGTATTCTGAAGGTTTTAGCTACACTTTCCCACCAAAGTGACTGTAATTTGAATTCCATGTTCTTGGAGGGTGAGAATCATATTTGCAGTACATTTTCCTTGTAGGTATGTCATGATTAGACATCTCTACAAGTCCGCACCCATTTGCGGTATTTTAAAGGTTTTAGCGGTATTTTATCACCGAAGTGGCTGTAATTTGTCATTCTGGGTTTTTGAATCATGACGCATAAAAATATCAATATATGCCCATGTTTTGACATCACTCCAATATAAAGTTCTCAACCTCTTCCGGTATTTTGAATGACTTAGCCGTATTTTTGCAGCGTAAATTAGCATTTCAGTTTCTTGTAAATAAAAATCATATTTACTGCAATTTTTCGATGTACGTCCATGTTTTGGCATAACCCAGATAACCTGTCTCATTTTCAGTATTTTAAAAACGTTTAGCCGCCTTTAACTAAGCAAGTCACTAATTTGTCATTCCGGGTTTTTGGAGGTTGACATGCATCTACGCATAAATCCCATATAAGGATTCGGTCTTGGAAAATAAAAAATGCAGGAAATGGTATTGTAAAGAGTATTAATTATAATTGGTACATAACTGATATAACGTACATAATCGATAAAGGTAGTCCCTATATGAATATCGGTTTACTATAAGGTGGGTCAATGACCAATATTTTGTGGCGTACAATCTTAGTTTTTTATACCCTCAGCCTTATGGCTTTGATACGGTGAAAATATGCCTCATCGAAATATCGGCTGGTGCGCACGATGGCAACCACGTCATTCAAATTTTCCACATCTTAATATTTCTTCCAAACTTAGTTTAAGTTGAAGATGGTGAATATCGGTCCACTCCTTCTGGTACCTCCCCACAAAATCGTCAAAATTGTGCTAAAAATTAATTTTATAATAACATGCAAACGGCTATCCGATTTTAACGAAACTTTGTACAACATATTATGTTTACCAAACCTAGATCAACTTTGAAGAAGGGACCCATTGATCCAATCTTTCTGATACCTCCAGCCACAAAGGTTCAAAATTTTCAATATTTATAATATCAATATAAAGCTAATGGAATGTCCATTTTGAACAAGACTTTGCATAATTTATTACCTTTACCAAACCTAGGTCAAGTTTGAAGATCGGACCCTCTTTCTCCCCTCTTTCTGGTACCTCCCCCACAAAATGGTCAAAATTGTGCTTAAAATTAATTTGATAATAACATGCAAACGGACTATCCGATTTTAATGAAACTTTGTACAACCTATTATCTTTTCCAAGCATAGATCAAGTAGGAAGATTGGACGCACTCCTTCTGGTACCTCCCACACAAATGGTCAACATTTTCAATATTAGCAAATTCTATATCAGGCGAATAGGATGTATAATTTGAAGCAAACTTTGCACAACCTATTATCTTTACGAAGTCTAGATCAGGTTTGAAGATGGGAACCATTGGTTCACTCTTTCTGGTACCTTCCCCAGAAAATGGTCAAAATTGCGCTAAAAATTAATTTTATAATAACATGCACAACCCATTATCTTTACGAAGTCTAGATTAAGTCCAAAGATGGGACACATTGGTCCACTCCTTCTGGTACCTCCCCCACGAATGGTCAAAATTTGCAATGGTCAAAATGTTCAATTTTAACCAAACCTTGCACAACCTATTATCTTTACCAACCCTATATCAATTCCAAAGATGGGACACATTGGTCCACTCCTTCCGGTACCTCCACACAAATGGTCAATATTATATAATATTTTATCAATATTAGATCCGAAACCTCTTTAATATAAATATATTTCATATATAAACCTAATAATAAAATCTGTATGTAATTCTGAAGACCTCCGCAAACCAACCGCAATCTGTCGGCAACACCGACTGACACATTGACATTTGATTAATTATTGATTCATTTCATTGTAGTTCTGAAGGGTTTCTTAATAAATGAAGGAATGCGAAAAATGCGTCTTGTTCCTCTTCGGTTGAATGATTTCTGCTAGAATGTTTGGTATTTCAAATGGGGTATGTTGGTGCCCTATAAAGGTAAACCCCATTTTCGGTGTTCTGAAGGTTTTAGCTACACTTTCTCACCAAAGTGACTGTAATTTGAATTCCAAGTTCTTGGAGGGCGAGAAACATATTTGCAGAACATTTCCCAAATAGGTAAGTCATGATTAGACATATCTACAAGTCCAGCCCTATTTGCTGTATTTTATCACCGAAGTGGCTGTAATTTGGCATCCTGAGGTTTTGAATCCTGACGCATAAAAATATCGATATATGTCCATGTTTTGACATAACTATCATATAAAGTTCCCATCCCTGTTCGGTATTTTGTAGAATTTTTGCCCTGTAAATTAGCATTCCTGTTTCTTGTAAAGTAAAATCATCTTAACTGAAAATTTTCGATGTATGTCCATGTTTTGACAAAACCCACATATAAAGGAGGACCAGTCTCATTTGCAGTATTTTAAAAATGTTTAGCCGCATTTTACATAGGAAGTTACTAATTTGTCATTTGACAGGTTGACATAAATCTACGCATCAAATGATCATGACATAAATCCCATATAAAGATCCTACCTAAAAAATGTAGGAAATTTTCCATGTAAGTCCATGATTTGACATAGCTCCAAATAAAAAAAATCTCTCAATTTTCTGCATTGATGGTTTAAACTATTTTGTTTTTATCGAAGTATCATTGCGAGAGGGTTTTATTCTTCAATACAGAAGATTATCATTATAGGGTCATGTTTAAAAGTTCCCGCCACATTTTCGGTATTTTGTAGGCTTTAATCGCATATTCCCACCATGGTGGGTGTCATTTGGCATTACTTGTTCCCGTAGAGTGAACAAATTATTGCAAATAATTTTCGGGGAAAGTCCATGTTTTGACATAGCCACCATAAAAGGTGGACCTGCCTCATTTTCGGTATTGTAGAGAGTATTAATCTCATTTTTACACCGAAGTGGCTGGTAAATTAAAAACTTTTTCCCTGACATTTTTATACCCTTCACCACACTGTGGTACAGGGTATTATGTCTTTGTGCATATGTTTGTAACAGGCAAAAGGAAACGCGATAGACACATGGTTCCTTTTGAGAATATGCATAGAATCACTTTTTAAGTCGATTTATGCATGTCCGTCCGTCCGTCTGTCTGTCCATGTTAAATTTTAAACAAAGTACAGGTCACACTTATTATCCGATTTGGATGAAATTTGGCACAGCTCACTTAATTGGCCCAAGGACGAACCCTATTGAAATTGGGAAAAATCGGTTCAGATTTAGATATAGCTCCCATATATACTTTCGTCCAATATAGGCACCAAAATCGAAAACGAAACTTTGCATAGCGTACTGAATTAGTTCCAGAATAATGTGTGCCAATTTTCCAGAAAATCGGTTCAGATTTACATATAGCTCCCATATATATTTTCGTCCGATTTAAGGTAAATGGGGCACCAATGTCCCTATATATACTTCGATTTGCACGAAATTTGGCACAGCGTACTGAATTAGGTCTAGAAAGATGTGTGTTAAGTTTCCTGAAAATCGGTCTAGATTTAGATATAGCTCCCATATATATTTTCGTGCGATTTAATGAAAATGGTGTACCAAAGTCCCCATATATCTTTCGATTTGCACGAAGTTTGGCATAGCATAATGAATTAGGTCTAAAATGATGTGTGTTGAGTTTCCTGAAAATCGGTCCAGATTTAGATATAGCTCCCATATATATTATAGTCCGATTTAATGTAAATGGGCCACCAAATACCCTATATATCTTTCGATTTGTACGAAATTTGGTATAGCGTAATGAATTAGGTCTAGAATTATGTGTGTTAAGTTTCGTGAAAATCGGTTCAGATTTAGATATGCTCCTATATATTTTTCTTCCGAGGGTATGAAAATTGTGCACTTAAGACCCTAAGTTTGTCTGATTGCCACACAATTTGGTGAAGTGAACGGTAGTTAATATAAGTTAATCTCTGGAAAGTCTCATTGAACTCGGTTCAGATTTTGATATAGCTTCTACAAGTATGTTTTCGTCCGATTTTACACATAATTGACACAAATTTTACACAACGTACTGAAGTTAGTATAACCTAGAAGTTGGATATAAATGCTTCGTCAAAGTGGGTCCAATCGGCACAAAATTTTGCACTTCGTACTGAAGTTACTATAACATAACTTGTGGCAAGTTTAGTTGAAATCGGTTTATAGTTAGATATAGCTCCTATATATAGATTCATCTGATTTTAAATAAAAGGTGCACCAATGACCCAAAGATAGGCTGTTTGATACAAAATTGTACTGAAATTAGTAATTAGTGATTTTAATTTGTGATTTTAAGTAAATCCAATATTCGTAATTTTTTGTAGGGAGATTTTCCATACACAGAAAACCCAAAATATCAAATTTCAGCCAATACGGTTGAAAAACGAACCCAACATTGCCAAAATACCCAACATGCTGGGGACGTGGCCCGCACATTTTTTCTTATTTCACTTTTTCTAACATTAGAATTCTATACTCCAAATTTGGTGAAGCTAGCTTGTTATGCCGCTAAAATCGCGATTTCAGCCATAGTGCATTGTAAGAGGTTGCAGAATGACATGTTTATGGATCCAATTTCATGTTAATGGTCGTTCACAATGCGACGTCTATTGGGATTCATATGTTGAATATACCCAAAGGGTTAAGGGTATCATATAGTCGGTCTCGTCCGACTTTACTAAATTCCTTACTGGTTTAATGTAGGTCTATGTTTCATTATAGTATGCATACATTGGTTATGTAGAAATTATTGGCTATTTTTCCAATATTAGTGTCTGGAATTTGCTATTTAATTTTCTCGGAGTATAAACAAGCTAATAGCACACAGTGTATAACAAATTCGACCTCGCCGAACTTAACGACATGTTTATTTATAATATTTATGCCATTGATTATGGATATCTATCCTATTGAACCGATAATATTTTTTCGGTGTAGTGCGGATAAAATAAAACTTTGAGAAACGATTTTTTGGTTATATTTTATAAACAAAAAAACTGAAAGTGACAAATTATCAATGGTTCCGAAAATGATTATTCTCTATGAAATGTTCTAATAAATACAAAGTGTCATTCATACATTTTTGACGCCACTATAAATTTTTGTCACAACACATACGCACATACATACATTCATATATGTACATACCATGCGTAATACGCAATGTACCGTGCAAAATTGCCCAGCATTCAGCATATGCCTATTAAAAATACATACATCAAAACAAAACAAAGCGTCGTAACGTCGTCAATTAAAATGAATTTCCACAATTGAATTATTTGTATTTATGTATAAAATATTGTGTTGTGTTTTTATATTTTTCATGTATTTATATTTTTCATGTGAATAATGAAAATAGAGGAAAAAGCTAAAGGGTGGGCAAACAAATATTGTTTTGAATTCATGTGTACTATATATTTTGAAACGATTGGATACA
Organism: Musca vetustissima; assembly: GCF_032173495.1. Taxonomy (NCBI): domain Eukaryota; kingdom Metazoa; phylum Arthropoda; class Insecta; order Diptera; family Muscidae; genus Musca; species Musca vetustissima. The sequence goes on from NW_026874519.1 coordinate 87,903, forward strand.
TTTTATGATATTCGATTTTGATTACAATCGGTTAGTACATATATTCTGAATATTGATTTTCATATAATATTGAAATTTGTACTATTATTAAATTCAGAACTGGGCCATGTACTTATACAAATATCTAACATCCATCCCATACTGAAATAAGCCAATAGACCACTGTGCATTATCCTTATTATCTTTATCCTGAGTATATTAAACCTACTAACGCTGGTGGTTGTTGTTGGTTGGAATTGACTTTGTTGTTATTGTTTCAAGTCAAGTTGACACACATATTTTGTTTTTCTTCTTAGTTTTGTTCTCATCTCCTTCAGTTGTTGACTTCTTTATTGAGTCGTTGTTGTCTTGTTTTGTTTTTATCTGTATGATTGCTATTTTTGTTGGCGTTGTTGTTGTTGCTACAGTTCTTGTAATGGCTTTTATGATATTGCTTTGTGATGTTGTCATTCCTGTAATGTTACACTGACAGTCGTATTGGCGGATATATGTTTGTGCGAATGTATTTTTGCGGAAGCAATTTATTTACCAACAGGGACTTAGTTAAGGGTCATAAATATCTATAAATGTTTTGTTTCTCTTTGCTGTTGTTCTTGTTGTTATTATTGTTTTTTCTTGTGACTTCATAACCATACCAGTCAGCCTGCAAGATATTCGTAACGATTAATAAAGGCAAAGTTGTTGTTCTTCATTTTTCTTCTTAGAAAAATTATTTAAGTTTATAGATTATGACCTATTGATAAATTAGCACAAATTGATTCAAATTGTTTAATTTCGTGATATTGTAAAAAAAGTATGTAATTAATCCGTTTTTGAGATTTAATTAAAAATATGTAATCATATAAAATGGAAATACATGATATAAAATACAATTAACGCCTTAAATTCCCTTGAAAAATATTTTTAAACATTCTACTCCTACATAGTTTCTAAATTAATAATTTTAAAGCATTCCACACCTTGATTATTCTCAAAAACATCCATGTATACATAGTTAATTAAAACATAATTTGTACAAATCCTCGCATATATTTTCGATCAAAATTTTTGATCTTGGGGAAAGGGATCAGAATGAGTAAACTACTGACGTCCAAAAATATTAAATTGCTGACAAAAATATTAATATTAAATTTCTTGAATTTTTACCATAGAGTATTGACATTCGACGTTTCTTACCCAACGAGCAACTATTTTATACTGTCGTGACTTCTGAGGTAAGGAATAATGGAACATACCAAAAATGGACCTATACCGATTGGTGTAAGCCATAATGCACACGAAATACAAATTTCACCAATTTAAATGGGAATTTTTCCTAAAATCTCAAAAACCAAAATCGTGGTCCGATATTGATTGCGCATGGTGGGGTGCAACATGTGTATAAAATATTCAAAATACAATTGTGGGGCTATACCTAATATTGATTAAATCGTGTAGGAATTATCGAACATTTGAGGACCGTTAAGATTAATTTCGAACCTAATATTTTAGTTTTGTATATCGATATCTTCCTACATGTTACATACAAAAAACCAGTAAAGTCGGACGGAGCCGACTATATGATACCATTCACCACTTTGTGTATATTCAACAGATGAGTCCTAAAAGACGTCGCATTAAAAGACCAGTAAAATGAAGCTGGAACCATAAACATGTCATTCTGCAATTCATTACGCCGTGCCAAATTTCGTGCAAACTAAAATATATTAAAGGACTTTGGTACAACATTTACCTTAAATCGGGCGAAAATATATATGGGAGCTATATCTACACCTGAATCGATTTTCAGGAAACTTAACACACATTATTCTAGCCCCAATTCATTACGCTATGCCAAATTTCGTGCAAATCGAAAGATATATATGGACTTTGGTGGACTATTTACATTAAATCGGTCGAAAATATATAGGGAGCTGTATATAAATCTGAACCGATTCTCAGGAAACTTAACACATATCATTCTCGAACTAATTCATTACGCTGTGTCAAATTTCGTGCAAATCGAAAGATAGATAGGGACTTTGGTGCACCATTTACATTAAATCGGGCGAAAATATATATGGTAGCTATATCTAAATCTGAACCGATTTTCAGGAAACTTAACACATATCATTCTAGACCTAATTCATTACGCTGTGCACAATTTCGTGCAATCGAGAGATATATAGGGACTTTGGTGTACCATTTACATTAAATCGTTCGAAAATATATATGAGAGCTATATCTAAATCTGAACCGATTTTTCCCAATTTCAATAAGGTTCGTCCTTGGGCCAAATAAGTGACCTATGCCAAATTTCATCCAAATCGGATCTTAAATGCGACCTGTACTTTGTTCACAATAATACATGGACGGACGGACAGACGGACATGAGTAAATCGACTCAGAAAGTGTTTCTATGCATATTCATTTTGCCTGTCACAAACATATGCACAAAGACATAATACCCTGTATGACAGTGTGGTGAAGGGTATAATAATGAAAATCATAAGGCTTAAGGAGTAAGCCTAAATGTTTTATTTCGATATAATCCGAAGCTAGAATTATTACAACAAATGGTTAAATCGAATCAGAAGTCAATACTTTGTAGGGTATAAACTGACAATTTTGAGTACAAAAAATCCCCCTTACTATAGTGAATACCAGGGATGGTCCGCATGACCAATTTTCAGGTTTTCGACTGTCATAAGGGTGTAAACGTCGAAAACGTCATATACCTGTATAAAATGTAGTAAACCTCATTTATTTCAATATTGTCACCATATACAGTAATTTTCAAGAAAATATATTATTTTTAATGTATATCTGGCTATTCTTTACTAGATCTGATAAATAATTCTGAACTTTTTTTACAAAAAAATTTTGAAATTCGATATGGATTTGAGAAAAGCATACGTTATTTCCATATCGAAAATTTATCAAAAACCTAATGGTTTTGAGTGGGTTTCCGATGTTTCTGACGTATGTATTATACGTCGGAAATGTATGCCATTTACGTCACTGTTTCTGACAGGTCATCTCTGGTGAATACGGCTATATGAGAACAGTATGGGAACTACCCCTAAAAAGGGACGAATAATAAGAATTTTTGGAAGGTAGATTAGATACCATTAACAACTACAAAATACCAAGTTACAGCAAATTCGATAGAAAACGAATTTTTAGTTGAGGGTTTTACTTTCTAATTACACGCTCAAAAGCTCCAATATACCGAAAACCGGGGAGTACCCTTATATGGTAACTACCCAAAAAAATACCTCTTTTTATAATTTTTAGTGGAGATAATTGCTACCCAATAAGAACTCAATATACTAAATGTTAGCGAATTTGGGTGAAAATTGCACTCAAAACCACAAAATATTAAAAAAGGCTGGTACCTTTATATGGGGGCTATGCCTAAACTTGGACTGATATTGCCCATCTTCGAACTTGACCTATCTATGCAAAATTTTGGTGACCTATCTCAATTCGTTTAGTGGCTAGAATGATTACAAAAGACAGACGGACATGCTTAAATCGTCATCGAATTTTAAACTGACCAAGAATATATATACTTTTTAGGACCGGAAATGATTATTTTGGGTGAGTTGATACTATGGTGGAGGGTATATCTTCCAAATACCGAAAATAAGACGTGTCCCTCTTTATATGAGGGCTATCTCAAAACACTCAACGAGAATTCCCATAGGTGTATATCAGCCTCCATACACCCGGAATGCTGAAGTACGGCCATTATAAGGAGCCTATTTCATAAGGTAGGCCAATATATTCAATATCAAACATCCAAGGAGTGTGCAAGTGGGAAAATTCTGCTGAAACATTTGAAAATGTGGTGGGGGGACCTTTGTATGCGAGGTAAGTCCACACTTGGGCCTTTATATACACCTTTCCCAAAAGAAATCATTGTCAAGCTCCAAGAAATCGGAGTTTCACATTTCAGCCGACCAAAATTGGGACTTGACTTGTATATGAGGCTATTAAAAAAAAGTGGATCTAAACCGACATTTCTACAAACCGATTATGTAAACTATGACCACACCAAATACAAATATCAGCAATGTTTAATGGATATTTATACCCTCAGCCTTATGGCTAGTGAGGGTGCATACACTTTGATACTGTGAAAATGTGCTTCATCGAAATATTGGTTCTAAACCTCATGTTTCTTTCGATCAAAACCGATTCAGAAAATTTGGATTTCATCCAAAATTTGCACATCTTATTATTGGTGGGTGGAAGCTGCTGTTTCAATATGAAAATTGGTATTGGATTAAAAATAAGCCCAAAACGCGAACAAAATAGATAACTATTTTAATATAAAAAGGGGGCGAATTTTAATAATTTTTTTTGTTACCATATACGACTACAAAATACCAAATTGCAGCAAATTCGGTAGAAAAACGCGCTCAAGAAACCCAAAATACCGAAAATTGGGGGACCAATAATCATAATTTTTTGTGGAGAGATTTGGTACCTATTAAAAACTCAAAATGCTAAATTCAGCCAGTTCGATGGAAAAATACGATCAAAACCCCCAAAATAATGAAAATTAGAGGGTACCGTTATATGGGGGCTATCAGAAAAAGTGGACCTATATTCATACATTTTTGTGGAGACATTAAGTACCCAATGTAGCAAATTTCAGCGACTTCGATTGAAAAAAGAAGCTCAAGAACCGCAAAATACCGAAAATTGGGGCGTACCGTTATATGGGAGCTATGCCTAAACGAGGACCGATATATCCTATCTTCGAACACGACCTGTCTGCAGACAAAAGACAAACCTATGCAAAATTTCAGCACCATATCTCAATTCCTTCAGAAGATAGCGTGATTACATCAGACAGACGTAGAAAAATTTTAGTTCTCATATGACGCAGTTTCCAATTACTTCCAGTTATAACAAGCCCAAAAATTATTTTTATCTAATATCACACATCCCTGATTAGTGAGGTTTTCTAGAAATCAGATTTTCTTATTTTCCTTAAGTATTTCGATGACAATCTTTTAATATCGTCAACAAATCTCGTTCTTATTGGTAAAGGATAACTTTTGATATCTATATATGTTTGTACTAACCTAATAAAGTCATTTCTCTACCAAATATATTACTGTCCTAGTTTTGGTAGATTTGCTGGTTGGTTAATAAAAACGACAACTTTTGCAAATTATGAAAATAAAACAGCAAAAGTAGCATCAAATGTGAATATATTGTATGTGTGTGTGTGTATGAATGAGTGTGCGAATGTATGTGTATTAATAAAGGAATAACTGACATGCCTGGTCATTGGAACTTTTGAAAGTGAAAGCCTATTTTCGTAGACAATTGGCGCCAAGTGGCAAATCTTAAAGTCAATAAAAAATTGTGTCAACGTCATTTATAGCAAATAAAAAAGAAACAAAAACAAAAGCATTAAAATAATGAAAGAATGGCATAAAGGAAAATATTGAATAATTTAGAAGGAGTTTTTAGGTTGGTTGAATATGCTTCACCATCTATGAGGATGAGAAGTTATTTTTACTCTCGATTTCTATCAGAGCTCGAACTCTAGTTAATTTTCAAAAATTCCAACGATTTTCAATACAGTTGTAAAATGTCGATTTCAAAATAACGATTTCGGGAAATATACCGAAAAGGTGATGGAACTATCGAATATCGGTTTTAGTAGCGTCATGTACCAAAGACCGGAAGATATATTTTAAGGATTAAACATGACGAGTTACAAATAAGCTTAATATACCCTCCAAAATATTTGTAATTTGTTTTCATTTTCCAAATGTAGTTGTTGTGGTAGTTAGCTGTTCATGTGTTTGTGTGTGTTTTTTGTTCATATCATTGCATTAATCTTTGATTATTTGGTCCTTTGGTTGATTGTGCTTTTCGTTGAGTGTCTTTTTTAAAGGATGTGTATCTCCCTCTGTGTATTGTCAATTCTGTGTTTTTATTATTTTCTTCTGGTATAGTTTTGTCACATTTCATTGTTGTTGTAATCGTACTGAATTGGGAACAGTGGTTAGAAAGGCAGTATATAACTTTTTTTAGAAGGCCGTATGGAATTTCTTATTGCAGAAACGCTTATATGAATTCTTATAGAAGGTCGTATTGCATTTCTTATATAAGGTCTTATATATGTATTATACTAAGGGTTTGTAGGACTTCTTATACAAATGTTCGGATAGAAGGACTTTTTCTTATAGAACGCCTTTCCACAGAAGGTCATATAGGAATTTTTTTCTATAGAAGACCGTATATGTCTTCTTCCTTCCGTATCGGACTTCATCCCATAGCAGGGTGTATAGGAATAATTCTCATTGAAGATCTATTGATATTATTCTCATAGAATATCGTATTCGATTTATATTCATAGATGATCGTATTGGACTTATTCTCGTAGGAGATTGTATTCGAATTATTTCCATAGAAGATTGTATGGGACTTCTTCCTATAGAAAGTTGTATAAGATTTCTTCTTAAACCGATCCGTGCATGACACCTTAAAGAAGGCCGTACAGGTTTTCTTCTTAAAGAAAATACTAACAGTTCTCTAAGCCAAAATTCAACACTGAAAAGAAAAATCATCCTAATCCAAATTTTGCTATAGGATAGGTCAATATCGATGACCACATTTTTTATAATAAAGGTCATCATCGATACCACATTTTTCTATAGAGGAAAAAACTCATCATTTTCCCTATAGGAAAAAGTCATCATCGATGACCACATTTTCCCTATAGAAAAGTCATCATCGATGACCACATTTTCCCTATAGGAAAAGTCATCATCGATGATCACATTTTCCCTATAGGAAAAAGTCATCATCGATGACCACATTTTCCCTATAGGAAAAAGTCATCATCGATGACCACATTTTCCCTATAGGAAAAAGTCATCATCGATGACCACATTTTCCCTATAGGAAAAAGTCATCATCGATGACCACATTTTCCCTATAGGAAAAATCATCATCGATGATCACATTTTCCCTATAGGAAAAAGTCATCATCGATGACCACATTTTCCCTATAGCAAAAAGTCATCATCGATGACCACATTTTCCCTATAGGAAAAAGTCATCATCGATGACCACATTTTCCCTATAGGAAAAAGTCATCATCGATGACCACATTTTCCCTATAGGAAAAAGTCATCATCGATGACCACATTTTCCCTATAGGAAAAAGTCATCATCGATGACCACATTTTCCCTATAGGAAAAAGTCATCATCGATGACCACATTTTCCCTATAGGAAAAAGTCATCATCGATGACCACATTTTCCCTATAGGAAAAGTCATCATCGATGATCACATATTCCCTATAGGAAAAATCATCATCGATGATCACATTTTCCCTATAGGAAAAAGTCATCATCGATGACCACATTTTCCCTATAGGAAAGCTTTTGAGAAGAAAGCCGTATAGGGCTTCTACTTACGGAAGGCCCTATAAGACTTCGATGTCACATTTTCCCTATACAGAAGGCCGTAAAGACTTCTTCCTATCATCAAAATCACATGATTTTTCCCACAAAATGCCATATATAAATTATTCCCACAAAAAGTCATCATCGATGACCACATTTTTTATAGAAACCATTTTGTAGAAGGTCATATATGTCTTATTCTTCTTAAATAGACCGCATATGACTTCTTCTTAAATAAGGATGTATAGATATGACTTTTTATAGGAGGCCAAATATTACTTCTTCTTAAATAATAGAACTTCTACTAACAGAAGACAGTGTAATTATGACTTATTATAGAAGACCGTATAGGAATACTTCCAGAAGAAAGTCCCATAGGAGTTCTTGTAGAAGAAGGCCTGTAGGACTTACAGAGTATGGGGTACAAAACTTCTTGTAGAAACATTATTGTAAGATTTCTTATAGAAGAATACCCTATATGACTTCTTATAGAAGAATAACCTATAGAATTTCTTATAGAAGAAGAATCTTTTAGGAGGTGGGCGTATATAACTCCTCATAGAGTAAGGCCGAAGTTGTATACCATACCACTGTGTCAAATGCCTCTATGAACAAATAGTTGTAGTAGCTATGTCAAAACTTTTTTTTTTTATTTCAATTCTTTAATTTCTTAAATGTCATCAAAAGACGCCACATGGCCATTAAATTGATAAGTTTTTGTTTTCAGTGATGCCATCCATAAACTCCCTATATCTACCATACACTTTATTTTCTCAATTCATAAATTCAACCTACCCCCCACTTTTCCAGCAGATATATAGCAACCTCACCCTTATTGCTAGTTCATTGTCAATAGAATCAAATACTGTTTACATGACGCCAAATACAAAACAAAAATACACTTTGAAGTTATTTAGTTGCTGACTCCAATCCTAATTTGGAGCCTTTAAAGTCCTGTTTCGTTCGTTCATTTATTATGGAAGAAAAGTGAAATCAAAAGAGAACAAAACAAATGACTAGAAACGAAAACAGCAGTAAGTCGTCCCCCGCATGGTTGTTGTTGTTATTTGTATGTAATACATGCATTGTTGTAATAATTTGTGAAACTTGTTCGGAAGGGACAACAGGAATTTTGTCATCTTCCTTTTGACGATTTGTGACACAGTTTTAGTTCTGTTTTTTTTTTTATTTCAATTTTTTAGCTTTCTTGCCTATCGCCATAAAAAAATCGAGCAATAAAAAATTGTAGTAAAAACAAATTTTTTATTATTACTAAATATCTTTGATTGCACATAACAAAAAAGACGACATTGCTAAAGGTTGTAAGTAGTATGTAATTACAGTAGAATCCATATAAATGAAAATTAAAATTCAAAAAATCGTAATAATATAGTCATAATCGGAAATAAAATTGGTCGTTTTAACACTTACTATGCTGTCATATCTAATTTTAGTTCTTGGGAGTTATGCCAGGTCTGCAGAAATGAAAAAAATAGTTTATGCAATTAATCCTTCCTTTGTATCGTACACAACAAACAGTCAGAAACTTATCAAAGAATAAAATTGTATTTCTTAATTAATTGGGTTTCAATTATAGAACATGTACTGTTAGTGTTTTTATGGCTAATCATTAACATTTACACTACAGTGGACATTATTTTAGATGTTAACAACTAAATTTGTGATTCAAACAAATTGAAAGAAAATAGTAAACACCCCGCTTCCAGTATGCACTAGAGAAGGGGTCAACGATTAGCAAATCTATGTTATAAGTACGAGGTTTGTTATTTTTACCCTACAATTGCATCACCGGATGGACAAAAAAGGGTAAAAATATTTAATGGATCTTGTGCAGCACCCTCCTCGATGTGCTAGTAAATTGTAAATTTATATAACACCACATCTCAAAGACATGAAATGTGGATTTATATGTCAAACCCTGGGCCTAATCAGAAATGTACGCTGTGGTGGCCAGAGTGAACGGCATACACTTGTTCTTTTTTTTTGCCTGCAGTCAGCCCAAGTCCGAATATGGGCTGTATCGGTCCCCTTTTTAGGTATAACTCTCAAGTAACGGTGTCACTCTATTGTCGGTATTTTCAATATTTTAGAAACGGTTTTTATAATTTGATATTTGGAGTGTTCATTGGGTAGAAAATCTTCCGACTTTATCCCGGATATATATTCTTCTTTAGGGAAAAATTCTATGACGATCTACACATGTCCGTCCGTGAGCTCATATTAATGTAACCCCACATATTTCGGATTTGTTGTACCTCTTTGGGTGGCAAATCTTATCACTAAAAATTATCAATACCGGTTCACTTTCAAGTATAGACCCCATATAACGGTATCAGTGATTTTCGTTATTTTGAGGATTTTGAAATCTTTTTGAACACAAATTACTCTTCGATTTTCAAAATGTATACTCTTCCCATCCAGTAGTTCACGGTATGACGACTTTCTTATATGTGTGCAACATGAAATAGCCCGTTGGATTTTGTCAGTCTCCTAAAGCGCCTGTCCCTAGTTGGCGGATAGGTAATGGGATAGTATTATCACCTAACTTTAGAGCTTTGCCCCGTAGACCAAAACTGACTACCCTAAAAAACGCCAAATCCGCACAGGGTTTCAAAGGGGACTATCTAATGCTAGAGTTTGAGTTTGTCCCTAAAAAACGCCAAATCCGCAAAGGGTTTCAAAGGGGACTATCTAATGCTAGAATCCTGAGAAAATTAGTGGCAGATATTGTTCTAACAAATGATACAATCAAACGTAAGCTGATGAGGAAAAGGAACCATCCTCAATTACAAAAGGCAATGGTCTTCGTCAGAGGCAGCAAGTTCATGGTCTACTAAACAGAACACTGCTAGTAAAGAAATGTGAAGTTTTCTCCAGGGAATAGAAAGATCTTCAATGACAAATCTGATCAAGATTAAGGACATGGCCCACTACGTGTGCAACGCAGTATTATTCAAGATTAGGAAGGCAAGGATTTTAGAGGAGAATGCCATAAATAGCAGCGAAGAAGAAAATAACAACCAGCAGCAAAGCCGAGGAGAAGATAAGCGACTCCAAACACTGGCTCTGATGGAAGGAATAACAAAAGGTAATATAATAGGTTAATATGGGAACCTTGGACTGTTGAAATCAAGGTCTCTGGATTAAACCACATAAATTACCAACTGCTAATAATAGTACATAGTATAATATGCCACAAAAACTTGAGTTTTATCTTCTGCTCAGAATTTTCAGCATCGGGTGGAACTATACTGAAGCAAGGAAATGGCAAAGTTTGCTTAGTATCAGTCTACATCCCGTATGACTCGGCGATACCACCAACAACTGCGGAACTGACCGACTGGTGCTGAAATCAAAGGTCACAGGTTACGAAGTACTAATAGATAGTGATGCTAACTCCCACCACAATAACAGAGACTATTTACATAAAATCGGAGGAACTCTATATGGGAGTTATATCTAATTCTGAACGGATTTTAACAAAACTTCACGGACACCAACTGCAGTAATTTTAATACGGATGTCAACATGTAGTAACTTCAATACGCCATGCAAAATTTTGTCTCAATCGGACAAACATTGACATTATGGTGTCCCATTTACATAAAATCGGACGAAACTATATATGGGAGCTATATCTAAATCTGAACCGATTTTAGCAAAACTTGGCATCTAGACCGAATTCAGTCGTGTTGTCTTAAGTCAGTACTCTGTGCAAAATTTTGTCTCAATCGGACCAATATTGGCAGTATGGTGCACCATTATTTTTCGATTTTTCCCAATTTCAATAGGGTTCGTTTTTGGGCCAAAATGTCATCCAAATCGGAATATAAATGCGACCTGTACTTTGTTCACAAAAATACTTGGACGGACTATGCATGTTCTCAAAAGCCTGTTGCCTGTTACAAACATATTCACAAAGACATAATACCCTGTACCAAAGTGTGGTGAATGGTATAAAAGACCAGGTCATTTTAGATTTCATAAATACTAACGATCTAGTAATATAGGCAATAAATTAAACTTCGTTATTAGAATTTGAAGGAGGTATTAGATATAAGCAAACTAAATAGACGAAGTTCAATAGTGGAGAGTCTGACAAGAGTACTCCTTCTCTGACCATAAATATATTAGATTCAAATATTTACGGTCATCGCCGAAACCAATAATATTCCCAAGACTAACTGGATAAAATTCAGTAGAATGACATAGACAGGAATGTCAATAATTTAACCATTGGATTACTGGGTGGATTCGGAACAAAGGTATAGAGGTTCGAAGACCTTATAGCAAAGCTAGCCGCAAGAAGTCTGTAGTATACAGAGGATAATAATTTCACGCAGAAGGAAAGAATACAAAACAATGACAAGACGAACTCCTGGAAAAATTTCTGTGAATAGGTAGATAGCGTAAAAGACGTGTCAAAAATAAAGAAGTTTCTATCAAAAGCCCACAATAAAACCGAAACTATGGTAGATGAAGGGAAATAGAATAAAGACGAAACAGGAGAAACAATAAGATCCCTCATGAAAGCCATTATTCCATATTTTGGGGATTTCATGTAAGTTTTTTACTCGAACTGGTCCAAATTGATATTTTGGGTTCTCAATGGTATATATTACTACAAAAAACATCGATGTTGGCCCACGTCTTAGTATAGCTCCAAATCAGTACTCTGCCCAAATGGTTTCAATCGGACAAACATTGATACTATATATGGGAGCTATATCTAAATCTGAACCGATTCCAACATCGGATATAAATTCGGATAAATTTTGTCTCAATCGGACAAATATTGGGGGTTTGGTGTACCATTTACATAAATTCGGACGAAACTATAACTAGGAGCTATATCTAAATTTGAACCGATTTCAACAAAACTTGGCATAAATAAATTTGGACCAAATTCAATACGCTGTGCAAAAGTTTGTGCCAATCGGCCTAAATTTGACTCTTTGGTTTTCCATTTATATAAAATCGGACGAAACTGTATATGGGAGCTATATCTGAATCTGAACCGATTTCAACAAAACATCGCATTCATCAATCTGGACCTAATTCAGTACCCTGTGTAAAATGTTGTCTCAATCGGACTTATATTGGGAGTTTGGTGCACCATTTACCTAAAATCGGACGAAACTATATATGGGAGCTATATCTAAATCTAAACCGATTTTCTGCAATTTCAATAGGGTTCGTCCTTGGGCCAAATAAGTGACATGTGCCAAATTTCATCCAAATCGGATCATAAATGCGACCTTTTCTTTGTTCACAAAAACACATTGACGGATATGCACAAATCGACTCAGAAAGTGATTCTATCCATATTCTCAAAAGGAACCATGGGTCTATCTCGATTCCTTCTGCCTGTTACAAACATATGTACAAAGACAATACCCTGTACCACCGTGTGGAGAATATAAAAAACGAAAGTTTTAATTTTATTATTTACGTACATTCATAGCTATTAAATGAACTACGACAATTTTAATGGGAATTTGTAACGTCAAAAATCGTCGAAATTATAAGTTGAGAATGTCTCCTTAAATGAGAATTTTCGAAATGAATTATATTCCTTCGACATTTTGTTATTGACTCTGTATTTGACATATCACTAAATTATTGGTCACTTCTCACGTCGGCGTAATCGTATAGAAAACAATTAAATGTCTGCAATAATATTATCAATGAATATCTGCAGTGTATTTTTTGTTCACTCAAAAGCTTTTTGTGGCCGCCATTTTTGCGCTATAAACAAGTTTTTGCACACTATTACAATGCACTCACTAAAAGAACGCCCACTTACCAATACGAGCACACAGTGTGATGAGTGCATTGGTCAGCGCAGCGATAAGATATGACAATCTTCATTTTGGAAATATCTGCAAAGTAAACAAGGAAATAAAAATGCAAAAAAATATATAATTCAAACAATAATAGGAGAAATATAGTAACATTTTTTAAAAATTTTAATTTTTGTAATATTTTTTTAATAAAAATAAAATTCACATTACTAAAGATTAATAAAAGTAGTAATTAAAATTTTATAAAAAAATCATTTTTTATTTAAAACTGATATTTATATAAGTGAAATTAAATTTTTAGGACTAGAATAAAAGCACACAACCAACATCTGCTTAAGATAATAGTCTCTGTTGTAACACTAACTAATTAGCCAACATGAATAAATTACAAGTTAATATTGAAACTGAGTTAAGAAATTTTCCCTTGGCTATAGAATAGAATGGCAAAATTGTGTGATTACCACAGTAAATGGTAATTAGGAAATGTTCTTGTAACCTTGTCAGTTCATGAATATGATTAATGATTGTTCAAAAAATACTACTGCATTACATTGTGTTTTTCCTTTTGTTATTTGTGAAATAAATTAAGATTTCACACATTTTTGTATGATTTGCTTCGTGTTAATTGTGTGTAGGTTTATTCTCCTTCAAAAACAACACTATTTTACTTTAGAATATATCTGTTTAGTTCTTTAAGTAAGTTTAATATTTATACAAGGAAAACTTTTTTTCCGCTACGAAACCTGGTAATATTTTAAAAATACTATGGAAATTATATTTGCACATATATATTTTTGCAAAAGCTGATTACAAAACCCACATGTATTTAGCAGGGCTGTCGAGTCGGAGTCGGCCAATTTTGTTAGAGTCTGGGTCGGAAAAAATAAACTCTGCTCTGATTTAGCACTTTTTATACCCTTCACCACACTGTGGTACAGGGTATTATGTCTTTGTGCATATGTTTGTAACAGGCAAAAATAATCGAGATAGACCCATGGTTCCTTTTGAGAATATGCATAGAATTACTTTCTGAGTCGATTTATGCATGTCCGTCAGTCCGTCCGTCTGTCTGTCCATGTTAAATTGTAAACAAAGTACTGGTTGCATTTATGAACCGAATTGGATGAAATTTGGCACAGGCCACTTATTCGGCCCAAGGACGAACCCTATTGAAATTGGGAAAAATCGGATCAAATTTAGATATAGCTCCCATATATATTTTCGTCCGATTTAAGGGTAAATGGTGTACCAAAGTCCCTACATAACTTCCGATTTGGAATTTGGCATAGCGTACGGAATTAAGTGCAGAACGGCCCGCCTTAAGTTTCGTGAAAATCGGTTCAGATTTAGATATAGCTTCCATATATAGTTACGTCCGATTTTAGGTAAATAGTGTACCAAAATCCGTATATATCTTTCGATTTGCACGAAATTTGGCATAGCGTAATGAATTAGGCCTAGAATGATGTGTGCAAAGTTTCGTGAAAATCGGTTCAGATTTAGATATAGCTCCCATATATAGTTACGTCCGATTTTAGGTAAATAGTCCACTAAAGTCCCTGGAAATCTTTTGATTTGCAAGAAATTTGGTATAACATACTGAATAAAGTCTAGAACGATGTGTGCAAAGTTTCGTGAAAATCGGTTCAGATTTAGATATAGCTCCCATATATATCTTTGTCCGATTTAAGGTAAATGGTGTACCAAAGTCCCTATATAATTTTCGATTTGGACGAAATTTGGCATAGCGTACTGAATTAAGTCTAGAATGATGTGTGCAAAGTTTCGTGAAAATCGGTTCAGATTTAGATATAGCTCCCATATATAGTTTTAGGTAAATGGTGCACCAAAGTCCCTGGAAATCTTTTCATTTGCACGAATTTTGGCATAGCGTACTGAATCAAGTCTACAATGATGTTGCTAAGCTGCACGATAAGGTCCATAGCTAGGCCAATTGACACAACGTACTGAAGTAATATACATAAGTCTCTGGCAAATTTTCCTGAAATCGGTTCAGATATAGATATATAACAAAAACCCGACGTCTGTTAGGATACTTATGTAGAATATACCCAAAGTGGTGAAGGGTATCATATAGTCGGCCCAGTCCGACTTTACTACTTTCCTTACTGGTTTAACATGAAATGCTGATAGTTTTGTTCTTCTGGTTTTTGAGTTATCGTGCAAAAATGCTGTTTGGAAAAAAAAATACGTTTAAAGTTTGAGAATCCTTTTGTCGTCACAATAAATCGGCTATATCTTCAAGAGTTTTTGAGATTTTCACTTGAAATTTCATAGGGACATTCTTGAATTCGTCTAGTTTCGAATTAAATCAAAATAGAAAATTAAATTTTATGAAACCGAGATGAAAAGTGACCCCTTAATATTGGCAGATTTTTAATACCCATAGTTTTTCCCTTTCGAAATATATTTTTGATGTAGGTAAAATTTACACTATCAATCTTACGGATGTTTAGAGCTGGAAGTTAGAACATGTACTTGAGTTTAGATAATGTGCTAGAATTTTAAAATTGTTTCGGATGAGGTGGTCAATGTAGGGGAGACTGGGGCACCTTCGGCATCGGGGCACCTTCGGCAATCGCGTTTTCGATATGAAGCTCTCACCGTACATCACTAGTTTCGATACATAGGTATCGAATATCGAAATAAATAACTGACACAAAGTTTGAAATTTTTAGCTTATAAGCTTATCTAGATACATGGGTTTTTGTATTTTTATAGATGTTTCTGTAATATTTCAATTCCATTTAGTAAGTATTTCGTGTATAAAACTTTTTAAATTTTTAAGACAATATTATTAAAAAGTGGTTAACTACGATGTGTATTATTATAAAAATATTCAAAAATATAATGTTTTTACAAAACTGATCGAAAAAATGAAAAAAAAAACTATAAAAAGTACATTCGGGGTACATTCGGCATTTTAAAGTGGGGCACATTCGGCCATATACAGATAGTGCAATATTATTTCCTTAAAATGTTTTTGAGTTTGTCTTTAAAACTAATACTTTAATATAGTTCGAAATTGCATATATAAGATCAAACGTGCTTGTATTGACGAAAATGCGATAGAAAACCTCTATTTCTGATGGTGTGTGCGACCTTGAGATGTAAACGTCCACCGTGGAAAATAAAGTCATATAATTCAAACATTGTGTGGCGTATTTAAAGCAGATAGAGCTTTAGAGGATCAGAATTTCAACCAAACTGATAGCGATGACAATTACCTGGCTATGACTATGGTGCCGAATGTGCCCTATCAAATGCCGAAGCTACCCCGGGTTGGGGCACATTCGGCGAATTTGACTTTTTTTACAAAACTGTAAGGGACGGAGATATTTGTTCTAAAATGATAATAACAAGTTATGTGCCCCGAATAAGTGAGCCTGTAAAAATGTTGTCAATTACTTCAATGTTCTAGAAATACCATTCAATTGTGGACCTTTTGCATGAGTAAACGCATGTTATGAGAAGACCTTGAACATGCCGAAAAATACGTGAGATTCTCAAAATATCTAATAACGGGGCTACCGTTATATGGGGCTATAATAAATCGGAGATCGATGTTTATATTTATTGGTAGTGAGATTTGACAGTCCATTAGAATACAAAATACTAAATCCCAACCAATTCGGTTGAAGTGCGGAAATGCCAATTCAATTCAAATTGATTGAAAAACGTGCCAAAAATCCCCATATTTGGGTCAATATAGCAGTGGAAATACCAAATTACAACCAGTTAGGTCAAATTACCAAATACTGGGGGTTAGAGTTATATGGGGGCTACCTATTAATGTTTTATGGAACCGTGTGTGTTATTCAATGAGAAAGGTAAAATTATAGCCAATTCGGTTGGAAAATCTGTCTAAAATCCCCAAAATATCGAGTATTGGGGAGTACCGTTATACGGTATGACCAGAAAGGCCAATATTAATAATTTTTTTGCGGAGATGTGCTATATCATGAGAACCAAAAATTCTAGCCAATTCGGTTAGAAAACGTTATATGGAGGCTGCACCAAAACGTGGACTGATATATGACCTTTGCAATACCAAACCATACCTAGGAGTACTAACAATGTCTGTGCAAAAATTCAGAACTCTATCTTAAATATGATATCTCTAGCGGAATTTCAGCAGACTGATATATAGACAAATTTTAGAATTTTTTTTCAAATTCTGAGGGGTCTCCGATAAATATTTCGAGGTGTTGCAAACGGGTAGGGTATAACATGAATTTATCATACGAAATTGTACAGAGGAGAACTTGATCTACGAAAATACAGATACTTTTGATGAAAATTCGATTAGGACGGACCAATTGTTGAACTAAATGTATGTTATTAAAGTCATTTTTAACCTATGTGGGGGAGATATTTGAAGATTTTGACCGACCCATCGGTCTTCAGAATCTAGGTTTGGTAAAAAAATGTCAATGTGAAAAGTTTGAATGAAATTTGATATTGCGTTTGCTTGATATATGACTCACAAATTTTAAAAATTTTTGACACATCCCATGGATCTCATCTTCAAAATTGATATAGATTTCGTAAAAATATTAAGATGGGCAATGTTAGAATGAAATGATGTTTCATATGAGATTTACTAAATTTCAAAATGTTGTACCTTTGTGGTGGAAATACTGGATTTAGTGGACCCATCGTCAAACAATATAAAAGCTTGGTTAAAATGTTAAAAGTTTGATTAAAATCAGTTAACCGTTTCTATAGTCCCCCCATATCATAAAATACAATTTAAACAAATATTTGAACATTTTATTGGTACGTACCGATATTCCCCATCTTCAAAAATTAATTAAGTTTGAACGAGATATAACGATGTGCTCCGTGATATTTATTAGACTGCGAAATTGGTCGTGATCCAGAACATTATATCTTAGTTAAGACTTATCCGAACACAACATTCTGAGTGTTACACTGAACAACGTCAATTTTGTTATCTGAGTATAATAAGAACCAATAATTCTAATCTCGTCATAGCTCATGTTGTTAAGATGTGGTGCATGGTTCTGTTTGAGAATAAGCATATAATCACTTTCTGAGGCGATTTATGCATGGACGGACTGTCGGACAGACGGACGTACTTGTGAACAAAGTACAGGTCGCGTTTATTATCCGATTTGGATGGACAAACCCTATTGAAATTGGAGAAAATCGGTTCCGATTTACATAGCTCCGATATTAGTTTGGTCCGATTTTATGTAATAGGAGCACCATACTGCCAATATTTGTCCGATTGAGACACAATTTTACACATAGTACTGACTTAGTAGGTCCATATTGATGTATGCGAAGTTTTGTTGAAATTGGATCAAATTTAGATATAGCTCCTATATATAGTTTCGTCCGATTTTATGTAAATGAAGCACCATACTGCCAATATTTGTCCGATTGAGATAAAATTTGCACAGAGTACTGAATTCGGTCCTATTTATGTATATTCTATCTAAAAGATATTGTAAATATGATCATCTCTCCTATATACCAAAAGTGGTGAAGGGTATCATATAGTCAGCCCCGTCCGACTTTTGAACTTTCCTTACTGGTTTTAGTAGTGAAATATACTCTTTAAGAAATATTTTTTCTCCCGGCTTGGGATGCCTAATATCCATAACAGTTTTTTCTACAACATATCAAAACCTCAATGGAAGACCAAACATGTATTTATTAATAATTTCCGTTAAAATCAAAAAAAATATTTCCCATATTCTGATAAATCATTTAATCGTTCGCAAACTCATAATTAAAAATATTAGCTAATTATCATAATATAGCTAATTATCATAATAACAACTTCGTTTTACAAAGCAACATCTCCTGACATCGCATTTCATGTGGGAACTATTAGCGAATTAAAATCGATGTAACTTGAACTTTTCCTTCCCGGGTACGCTGTCATTATTGCCACTTTTTTGTGCGTTTCTTCGGCATTGCCTTCTTTTACAGCCAGCATGAAAGTTAATTAATTAAAAGCGAATAAATGGCAGAGCGTTCGCTTTTACATACATACATCACATGTGAATCAAAGGTACAAAACCCATTCACACATGTATATATGTATATTTTGCCACAATAGTAAACCGCAATATGATTAATGAAATCATAATGTGGAACATTGTAACTAAATTCCAAAATTAAAAAAAAAATACAAACTTATGGAATTAGGCCTCTGTCAAATATGCCGAAGAAACTACGCCTTAAAAAATAGGAAAAGCTGAAGTAGAATCCCATGAAATCACAAATAATTTGTATTTAATTATCTATAATAGAAATAATAACAAATGGAATATAAATGTGTGTTGTATATTAAGTAAACACACCCGTTGCATGCAGTAATATACAGTAGACTGCTATAAAATTATTACCTGAAATCTATAAAAAAATACAATTTCTTTTTGTTCGTATATAAATAAAATAAGGGATATTTTTATTACAATACTAGCATATGCTCGCAACTTCGTTAGCGAATGTATTAAATATTTAATAAAATGTATTAACATATTATTTTATTTTCAGAGAAAACTGCATATGTCAGAAAGACAATCCACACATTAATATCGACCATAAATTTAATTTGAGTACCATTTAGTACCAAATTTCATGATTCGAGCCCTAAAGGCTCATCCAAATCCAAATTTTAACAAATTTTCCATTTAGCAAACATTATTTCCATAATTACCTTCCTCAACCAATGATTCTAAATTCAAATTTCAGAATTCCAACTCTATTAATTCACCCGCAATTGAAATTGTACCGAATTTAGTAGTAGAATTCCCAAAACTTCCTACTTAACCCTAAACTACACCCCAACAGCAATTTTAAATCCAAGATTCAGGATTCCAACTCCATAGATTCACCCACAATTCAATTTGTACCAAATTTAGTACACAGTATTATGAATTTCCAAAAACCTCTTACTTACCCCAAACCTACACCACCACAGTGATCCAAAATAAAAGCTTCAGGATTCCAATTCTATCGGTCCACCCACAATTCAAATTATACCAAATTTTGTACACAGCAATGCCAAAATTCACCCACCCACTATTGGTTCACCCATAATTCAAATTCTATCAAATTTAGTACATAATTGTACCAATTTCCAAAACTTCCTACATACCCCAATTCTACACCCCCACAGCGATTCTAAATCGAAGTTTCAGGATTCCAATGTTATCGGTTGACCCCTAATCCAAATTGTACCAATTTAATACACATTAGTACGAATTTCCAAAATTTCCTGCTTAACCCAAACCGACACCCCACAGTGATCCTAAATCTAAGTTTCAGGATTCAAAATCTACCGGTTTACCCACAATTCAAATGGTACCAAATTTAGTACACAGTTGTAGGAATTTCAAAAACTTCCAACTTATCCTAACCAATACCTCCACAGAGATCCTAAATCCATTTTTCAGGATTCAAACTCTATCAGTTCACTCACAATTCAAATTGTACCAAATTTAGTACACACTAGTAACAATTTCCAAAACATTCCACATACCCCAATTCTACCCCCACACTGTTCTTACATCCAAGCTTCAGGATTCCAACTCTATCGGTTCACCCACAATTTAAATTGTACCAAATTTAGAACACAGTAGTACGAATTTCTAAAACCTCCTTCTTACCACAAACCTACACCCCCATAGTGATCCTAAATCAAACTTTGAGGATTCCAACTCGATAGGTTTGCCCACAATTTAAATTGTATCAAATTTAGTACACAGTAGTACCAATTTCCAAAACTTCCTACATACCCCAATCCTACACCCCCACAATGATACTAAATTCATGTTTTAGGATTCCAACTCTATCGGTTCACCCACAATTCAAATTGTACTTAATTTAGTACATAGTAGTACCAATTTCCAAATCTTACATACCCCAATCCTACACCTCCACAGTGATCCTAAATCAAAATTTCAGGATTCTAACTCTATCGCTTCACCCACAATTTAAATTGTACCAAATTTAGTACACTTAGTACAAATTTCTAAAACTCCCTAGATATCTCAATCTTACCCCTCAACAGTGATCCTGGCTCCAAATTTCATGACTCTACTGGTTCACCTAAAATTCAAATTGTACCAAATTTAGTACCATTTAGTACCCATAAGTATTATTTTCGTAAACTGAATCCTGACCCAAATTCCAACCCCTACAGTGATCCTGACTCCAAATTTCATTGTTCCCGCTCAATAGGATTACCCAAATCCAAACTGTACCGATTATAGTACGATTTAGTACTTTTCGTACACATATGTAACAAATTTCCAAAACTACGTTCCAATCCTACACTCCGACGGCAAATTTGATTTCAAATTCCAGGATTCCAGCTCGATTTGTACCTCCAAATCAAATTTTTACCAAATATAGTACTTTTCGTACACATGAGTACACGCTTTCCAAACTCTCCTCATATCGACCCTAATTCTCAACCTTAATTTGCATTCCAAATTTCAAGTTTTAGCTCATGTCATTCACATGCTACGAAATTGTACCAAATTTATTACTTTTCCGATACTTATAGTTCGAATTTCCAAAAAGTCCTTTGCTACATCTATTCTACACTCCATCAGTGACCCTCAATGCAAATTTCAGATTTCTAGCTCTACTGGTTCGCCAAATACAAATGGTATGACATTTAGTACTTTTTACTACTTCGTACCGTTCTAGTACGAATTTCCAAAAACCCAGCCTTATCTGTCACCTTTGGACGAAGAGTGGCACTCACCCAAAATTTCAAGATTCTAGCTTCAGCCGTTTCGTCTGGGCTTTGATGAATCGTTAAATCAGTCAGTCAATCACTTTACTATTTTATTAGTATAGATAGATGGCTCGGGTGAGCCATGGAGTTTTGAATTTTGACAACATCGTAGACGAAAGCAATACCTCAATACCTCTGTAACATGTCACTGTAATTTACGGAAATAATGCCAAATTATGAAATCCCCCAAACAAAACTTGAATGGCAAAACTAAAGGTTGCGTATTCACAAATTCATTAAACAAACAAGGATTGTCCAATATATGCCTATCGTAAAAATCATAACTTCCATTAAAAATCAGAATTCCTTCCGAAGAAGTGGTCGTTTTGTTGGTGTGGCAAATGAATTGGAATGTACTTACCTTCAACAACCGTATCAGTTACTTGCCACACATTCCCCACCTCTCAACTCATATAGGAAAAAATGCATGTTTATAGAATATAGGCGTTGCTAAGTCATACTCAAACAACAACAACAACAATTGTACTAAATATTGTGAAAAAATTTTAATTTATGCACATACAAAAATAGGCAAAATTTCCATTAAATTGCAATAACTCGAATGTTTATGACTTTGTCAGTCAGTCAGTCAGTCGTTATGTTCTTTTTGCTATCGCATGCCAAAGAAATTGACCTTATTTTGAATGAAGGTTTGTCGGACAGTGCGAGTGTATCGAATATACCAAATAGGCGACGACATTTGAGTAATTAAATATCCCTGTGAGACATTCACCCACCAATAATGTAAGGACTCTGGTCGAGTGTTGATTTGTTTGGCGTGACGTGACTTGATGTAAATGTGGCGTGTGTGCGTGTGTCTATTTGTGCATCTTCGTTTTTTTTTTTTTTTTTTTTTGCCTATAATCATTTTCAGTCATTTCACTTTCATTCGACTATTGGATCCTTGTGTCACATTTACATATGTATATATTTATGTTTGTAGATATCTTTGAATGTCCGTTAACGTGTCCCTTTCGTGCTTGTTGCGGTTTGACTTGACATTTATGTCTGTGTCAGATATGATTTATACTCCTTCTTCAGTTTCATTTTCTTTTCGATGGGACGGTTCATGTGTTAACGACGGTTCATGTGTTAACTGTTTGTTGAATATGTCAAACGTTTACAGTGGTTGTTGTCCGGCGAATCGTAAATGTCTTAAATTAGTACCTAAAGTAAATTTAGACGCTGAACATTTTTTCATCGTTCCCTTAAACATTCAAAACTTAAGTAGTAGTGTCAAAACTTATTTATAGTTTGGTCTCAAAGTTTGGTGAACTTTGGAATGAATGCTAAGAAGGGTTTATTACAGGCACTCATATGACTTTCAATAATTGGTCTCCTGAAATATTAACCAATGTGCTATACCTATGACATAACCAGTGAGCGGAGCTGTATAGTCGGACGGGGCCGACCATATGATACCCTACACAACTTCCACGAAAATCTAAATTTCTGTGGTTATATATTCTGAGCATGGAAAATTTTCGCTATATTTACACCCTCTTGACCGACTAGAGGTCAACAAATATTACTAATATTCAGTAAATCCCTTCTAATTACTTGTCCAGATTCCCTTCACGGTGGGTTGTGTTATGAAGTTCGACTTTCAATTGTGGACTATGTATGGACTAGAAAAAACACAAAAAATTAAGTTTTCGGTCCACCTCATCCCAATATTATTATCTGATCATCACCGAAAATTATAGGCGTTATCCTTGACCATTCCTGGATTCTCATGGAAATTTTCAAAGCGATCCGCGCTGTATTTCCGCCTCCAGTGTGGTAATGTGTTACTAAATAATATCTGAGTACGTAAGCACTTGTAAATATTTAAGTGTAACTCCCGCATCCGAGTACATACGACAATATAATTGGTATCAATTTAAAGGTCAACCACTCCTCTTCTCAACTTCTCGGCTCTATGTCATTCAGGAGTAAATATATACGCTATAGAATACAAATTTTGTCATTTTTCACACAAAACTTAGGGTCCATTTGACCCGCTAAATATTGATCGATCTTTATCAAAACAGGCATGCTTATTCTTTCGCCCAATCCCCTTCTCCATGTAGAAATTCGCGGTGTTTGGGATATAATTGCGGCCTCTAGAGCGACCAGAAAATCAGACAAAAATTTAGTTTTTGGTTCATTTCAACCCCTAAATATTAACCATAGGGGTCTTCATTGGCCAGAACCCATCCTACATGCAAAATTTCGTGAAGATTGGTCCACAACTGTGGCCTGTATCGTGTTTACAAATTATAATGGACAGACGGACGGACGGACAAACATGTCTAGATCGACTCAGCTAGTCGAGATGTGTTAATCGGTATACTTAAACGTGGGTCTGGGACCAATATTTCGCGGCGTTACAAACTCTTGGGGCTGCACATAGTTGTGTAGGGTATAAAGACTACCTGAAAGTCAAATAAGATCAACTAGACAATCGTGGAGTCAGTATCGGTAATGTGAATCTTCAACATAGAGGAATCGCCATTATTGTATAGGGTTGGGACAAGAAGTTGACTACTATAATTTCTCTCCTCTCGTGGCGTTTAACCTTGTCATCATTGACAGATTTCAATCAATAAGTGTCTCACATCGCTATTCAGCTACTTCCCTGTGAACTTCCGAATGAACAAGTTCATTCGTGATTAGAAGGAATTCCTTGTCCAATATGGTATTCTTGCCCCACTTGATGAACCGATTGTCGAATGCTTCATTGACATTGACATATTAAGTGTGTGATTGCGAAGATGTATCACCAATTATTTCATCGGCGCCAACATTTAAATCTATGGTTTTTTCCGCGGTAACCTCGGCTTGCCACATGCCGTCATGAAGTTGAGTATTCATAGCATCATCCTCGTCCATCAAGGGCGAATAATCCCAGAGTTGAATCGGAATACTCTCTTGGCCTAGGCGGAAAGATACAGTATCCTCAGTTTAATTAAAGAAGTCTCTCCAGGCGCTTGTGGACTTATTCATAGAGTTTACTATGTTGTGAGGATTTTAGGTCGACCATAGCAAGGACTGAATAACTTGTTAAAGCGCCCAAGAATAACACGGCTCCGTCGGAATACAGTATTTATCCTGGCTTCAATCTATGGAAAACTGGTGGTCACGAGGTATCTTATGTCCCGGTGTAGGAAGGATACTTTAGGTCTGAAATAGCTTATGATCTTCGAAAATTCCAAGACCCTTCTGACTATCCTGACTGGTGATTTAAGTTGCAGTTAAATAAGTTTAGACTGTACATTTTGAAATAAAACACGATAGAGATCGTAATATTTATATTATTAAAAGAGTAAAGTGATTGACTTACTTTAAGATTCATCAACGCCCAGACGAAATGACTGAAGCTAGAATCTTGAAATTTTGGATGAAGTTCACTCTTAGTCCGAGGGTGTCAGATAAGGCTGTGTTTTTGAAAATATGTACTAGAACGGCTCAACAAGGCTAAAAAGTATTAAATATGGTACCATTTGTATTTTGCGAACCAGTGGAGGTAGAACTCTTAAATATTTAATGAGTATCACTGATGCAGTTTAAAATAAATGTTTTAAAGCGTTTTTGGAAACTCGAACTATAAGTATCCGAAATGAAATTTAGAATGCGAATCAAGGTTGATAAGTAAGGTCGGTGTAAGGAGGTGGTTTTGCAAGTGTCTGTACACGAAAGGTACTCTATGGTACTTAATTTGTACAATTTTAATTTAGAGGTACAGGTGGAGCTGGAATCCTGAAATTTGAAATTAACATTAACGTCGGAGTATAGGATTGGGATATATACGTTGTTTGGAAATTTGTTTACAAATTTGTAGGAAAAGTACTGAATCGTACGATAATTGGTACAATTTGGATGAAACGATTCATATTTGGAAATATGAGTTGATTTGGTGGAATCCTGAAATTGGACTTAGGACCATTGTAGGATTGGAGTATGTTGAATGTTATGGAAATTCGTTCTAATGTTTACTAAATTAGGTACAAATTGGATTTGGGTGAACCGATGGAGCAGGAATCTTGAAATCTGGAGTCAGGATCCGTGTTGAGACCTAGCATTCGCACTAACATGTGCTAAGTGGTACCATAAATTCATACTAATATGTACTAAACTTTGTACAATTTGAATTTTGGGTGAACCGATAGAGCTGGAATCCTGAAATTTGGAGTCAGGATCATTGTTAAGGCGTAGGATTCGTACTAATGTGTTCTAAATGGTACCAAACCAGTAAGGAAAGTAGTAAAGTCGGACTGGACCGACTATATGAAACCCTTCACCACTTTGGGTATATTCTACGTATCCTAAAAGACGTCGCGTTTTCGAAAGAACATTGACATGAAATTGAACGACTAACATCAATCCCTGCACATGTCATTCTGCAACTTATGCACTGTTTAAAATTTAATCTCAATCAGACACCCATATTTGTATACAATTAGCTTGAATAATTAAAATTATATATGGAAGCTATGCTATATCTATATCTGAACCGATTTCAAGGAAACTTGCCAGCGACTTGCGATATTAACTTCTGTTGTGTCAATCGGTCTACCTATGAATCTTTAGTGCACCATTTACTTAAAATCGGACAAAAAAAATATAGGAGATGTATATAAATCTGAACCGATTTTCACGAAATTTTGAATGTAACATTCTATACTTAATTCAGTACGCTATACCAAAATCGAAAGAGATATGGGGACGTTGGTGCATCATTTACATAAAATCGGACGAAAATATAAATGGGAGCTATATCTAAATTTGAACCGATATTCACGAAACTTCTCATACATTATTCTAGACTTAATTTAGTACGCTGTGGCAAAATTCGTGCAAATTGGATGATTTGCAGGGACTTTGGTGCACCATTTACCTAAAATCGGAAATTTGTCACACATAGTTTTAGACTTAATTCAGTACGCTGTGCCAAAATTCGTGCAAATTGAATAATTTTCAGGGAGTTTGGTGCACCATTAACAAAAACCGGGCGAAACTACATATGGGAGCTATATCTAAATCTGCATCGATTTTCACGAAACTTGGCAGACATCACTCTAGGCTCAATTTAGTACTACATGGACGGACGGACACACTTGCATAAATCGACTCAGAAAGTGATTCTATGCATATTCTCAAAAGGTCTATTTATTCTCAATGGGTCTATCTCGATTCCTTTTGCCTGTTACAAACATATGCACAAAGACATAATACCCTGTACCACAGTGTGGTGAAGGGTATAATTAGGATTTGGCTAAACCGATATAGCTGGAATATTGAAATTTGAAATTTTGTTGGGGTGTAGAATTGGGCTATGTAGGAAGTTTTGGAAATTCGTACTAATATGTACTACATTTAGTACAATTTGAATTTTTGGTGAATTGATAGAGCTGGAATCCTGAAATTAAGAGTTAGGATCATTGTTGGGGTTTTGGATCGTGGTATATAGGAACCTTTGGAAATTAGTATTAATGTGTTCTAAATCGTACTAAATTTGGTACAATTGTATACTGGGGTGAAACGATCGGGCTGAAATCCTGAATTAAAAAATGTGATTTCTATTGATTTATATTAATGCGTACAAAATTTGGTAAAATTAAGATTTAGGTGAACCTATAGAACTCGAATCATGATTTTCGGAATTAGTTTTGGATATAAGTACTACAAGAATACGAAAGGTAATAAATAGTACCAATATTAGAACAGAGCTATATTTTTGTTGCGGTCAGAAATTGTGCGTAGTGTTGAGATATGGTGAGTATAGTAGTTCTAGAAATGAGTACTATAAGAGTTCAAAGGAATAAAAGGTAATAAAATTATGGTAAATATTGGTGTGTAGGTTAGACATTTTTTCCACTGTATTAAAACAAAATAAAAATCAGGTGTGTCCTTTTACACATGTTGAATACTCTTCCATTTGTTCGTAATTCGTATAATGTCATGTTGGTGTTTTGATTAATTATTAAAATAGTTCTTTTTTATATCCTCCACCATAGTATGGAGGGTATATTAATTTTGTCATTCCGTTTGAAACTCATCGAAATATTCATTTCCGACCCTATAAAGTATATATATTCTTGATCAGAGTAAAATTCTAAGACGATCTAGCCATGTCTGTCCGTCCATCCGTCCGTCTGTTGTAATCACGCTATCTTCTATATAAGGGTACCACCCAATTTTCGGTATTTTGGGGTTCTTGAGCGCGTTTTTCAAACGAATACACTGAAACTTGGTACATTGGGTTCTTAATAGGTTCCAAATCACTCCACAAAAAATTATGAATATAGGTCCATTTTTTCGGATAGCACCCATATAAGGGTACCCCCAATTTTCGGTATTTTGGGGTTCTTGAGCGCCTTTTTCAACCGAATTTGCTGTAATTTGGTATTTTTTAGTCGTATATGATAACAAATCTCCCTACCAAAAATTATTAATATTCGCCCCCTTTTTGGGGTAGTCCCCATATAACCCCCTTTTTTATATTAAAATAGTTGTCTGATTTGTTCCGCGTTTTGAGTTTGGTTCTAAGACTCTTTTGTAATCATTTCACCTGCGGAGGTAGAGAGATAAAATATTAGAACGTAAGGTTCGATAATTAACTATAGCCGCATTTAGAGCTAGTCCCTGATTGGAAGTTCCAGAATTAACTAAGCTTGGAAGAAATAATAAGATGGGCAAAGTTCGGATGAAATTAAAATTTTCTGAAACAGATTTGGTCCAAAGAAACATGGGGTCTAGAACCAATATTTCGATGAGGCACATTTTCACCGTGTTAAAGTGCATACACCCTCATTAGCCATAAGGCTGAGGATATAATTATCCTTAAAAATTTTCAAAATTTGTATTATGGTATACATAATCCATTTGTAGAAATGTCGGTATAGGTCCACTTTTTAGTATGTTCCCTATATTTTCATTTCTAGTACCTGGTAATATATCTATGGTGGAGGGTATCCAAAGTTCGGCCCGGCCGAACTTACCGCTTTTTCACTTGTTAAATATTTAATTTGTATTATTGATAATTTCCTACCCCACCGAAAAATAGGAAACTATGAATTGTGGCATTTTTTAATAAACACACATGTGTAAATAGTTGTGCGTGAGTTAAATTTTCGTTTTTCTGCTCCTCTCAACATGAAATGCAAATTATTTGAATATTTTGATTGAGAATGTGTTTCGGGGGTACACACCCCTCATTCGAAGGAATGCCTTACAAAATGAATTGTAATAATGAGGATGATGATGCCATTTAAAGGAAATACAAATAACAACAACAATAGATTACAACAAATATAGTTTACATTACAATGGAATGATGACAATAATATCGACGTTATTATTACTATTATTTCCCTACTTCTTTTAATACATACGAGTATTGTAATTTCCATTTTCATATATGAAAGCTCCTTAAAGAAACAATTGTGTATTGAATCTTCGAAGTTCGAACATGTGCGCATGTGTTCTTCAAGTATCATTGAACGAAAAAAGGCCATATTATCGAAAAGTCTACGAACTCATTTATGCCTAACGCACGAAGATCAACGATCGATCAAGGGGGATGCGTGCGTTTGAACGACCTACGGTACAGTATTTTGGCTAAAGCTTATTTCTCTGCTTTACTTCGTCGCTGTAGACTAGAGCAAAGCGAAATAGATTTCGAGAAAAAGAGATCATTAATTAAAATGTTGTCATACCAGTTTTTGTTGTTTCTATCCAACAGATGCGTACGCATTACGCACTATTGTTGTTGTTGTTCAAACTGAGTTTGCCTATTTTTTGTTTTTTGCTTCTTGCAGGTCTCAAGAAATGCCCTCTTTGAAACAAGAGGCAAACTAACACAGTCATAAATTCTTGTATGCAAACATTGTGAATCTACGCACAAAGAGTACGAAAGAAAAGAAGCATAACCAGATCTTGTTCGTTAAGAAATAGAAAACAAAATAAATTAAAATGAATAAATATATATGCGTAGATACAATAGCTCTAAAACGCATACATCTGATCAAAACGCTTTTGATTTTAAGTTAGCGAAACGAAGAATTACATACAGCCTCAGTAGAATATAGACCAATCACTAAAACTTCAATTTTGTATATTGTAGTATTGGAAGCTAAGCCATTACAATATCGAAGTTGACAAACAGAACTAGAATCAGTGCTGTTCAGCTCGAGTACGAAAGACTAAATAAATAAAAAATACTTGTTTGAAAAAACATAATAATCCAATCAAATGGAAAACTAGGTTAGTTTTCTGACAATACAATTTCTATTCACTAATAACCTGAAAAGACAAATTTTTAATGCAATTCGGTGGATAAATGTGGCAATAGCTATAAAAATACCAACAAGTGAAAAAGTGTTAAGTTCGGCCGAGCACTTTGGAACGAAACATTCAGCATTTCTAGATTGTGGGTCACTGAATCCAAAAATTGTATTTGTATCCTTTTTTCTTATCAGCATAATCGACAAGATCAATTTTTGGGCTGTGACCATATGTTAACACTGCTCGGCTACAGGTATTTTAGATGATTTATTGGTTGTATTATGAGTGTGACCATATGGTCAAGCTAGCACAGCTCGGGTTAAGGACCGATATAGCTCAATTTCGAACCTAATATTTTAGTATTGTATCTCAATACCTACCATCACGCTAAATATTAAAAAATACAAAAAATCGGGAGGTATCATTATATGAGGGCGAACCGATACCTTTTTCCTTGCCATGCTCGAGTTTTTTAATTTCCATATCTTCCGAAGGTAGAATTATTACAACATATGACAATTTCGAGGAAAGAATATCCGAGAAAAAAATATATAGAATACTTCTATATGGGCAGAACCCCAACACACAAACAAATTAGTGGGTAAATTTGGTACCCATGGGCAAATACCGAACATTTGGTGGGTACCGTTATCTGGATGCTTAAAGGTGGACCAATATAGCCCATCTTCGAGCTTGACCTACATGCAGACAAATGGCAAATCTATGTAAAATTTAGACGATCTATCTCTAGTTTAATTTCCAAAGACGGACATTTGTAAACCGTCAAGAAAACATTGACCTATATCAACCATTTTCGGCATAGTTATTTTACTCCCCAGAATAACCCGGTATGTAAAATTATAGCCACTTCGATGGGAAATCTGTTAAAACTTTCAAAATATCGAACAGGGACCTGTACTGAACATTTTCCGCAAATATGCAGCTATTCTATAGGAAGAAGGAGACCTGCAGCTATTCTATAGGAATGTGTGACCTGCAGTCTATTCTATAGGGATTTGAAACACGATACAGGCTACAGAAAGATGAAGACCTGCAGCTCTTCTATAGAAAGATGAAGACCTACAGCTCTTCTATAGAAAGATGAAGACCTATTGTTTTTGTAAAAGATCGGTTAACATTTAGGGGATGAAATGGACCAAACACTAAATTTTTGTCGGTTTTTCAGTCCAAATTCAAATACCAGAGGCCGCAATTATGGCCCAAACACCGCGAATTTTTGCATGGAGAAGGGGATCGGGCCAGAGAATAAGCATGCATGTTTTGATAAAGATCGGTCAATATTTAGCGGGTCAAATGGACCCTGACTTTTGTGTGAAAAATTACAAAATTTATATTCTATGGCCTATATATATACTCCTGGAGGATGTAGACCCTAGGAGTTGATAACATATCCAAGAGGAGTGGTTGACCTTTAAATTGATACCAAATATAGTGATGTATCTACTCAGATGTGGGAGTTACAGTCAAATATTTACATGTGCTTACGTATTCAGATATTATTTAGTAATCCATTACCACATTAAAGGGAGAAATATCGCGCTGATGGCTTTGAAATTTTTCATGAAGTTCCAGTTATGGTCAAGGACAACGCCTATAACTTTCGGTGATGATCAGGTTATAATATTTGGATGAAGTGACCCGAAAACTTAATTTTTTGTGTTTTTTATAAGTCGATTTATAGGAAAGCCGGACATCACAACACAATCCACGGTGAAGGGGATCTGGACAAGTAATTAGAAGAATATTAGTAATATTTGTAGACGTCTAGAGGGTACAAATATCGCTAAATATTGCCCAAGCTTAGAATATCGAACCATAGAAAATTAGATTTTCGTGGAAGTTGTGTAGGGTATCATATGGTCGGCCCCGTCCGACTATACTGCTCCGCTCACTGATTTTATCCAGGTTTTATATAAGTATTACGATGTGTATATTTTGAATGAAATTGGATATTCCATTCGCTTCATAAAATATTTACAAATTTATCAAAATTTTGGAGTGGAACTTTGGCCATTTTGTAGGTGCTGATCTTTCTCGTAATCTTCGTACTTGAAATTTTAGGATAGTGTGTATAAAGCTGAGTCTATAAACAACCTGAAATTCATTTCACACCATTTTCTGTTGTAAAAAAATCATTTCGATTAAAACCCTATATTCTCCATATTCGACCATACCCCTATTCCTGTGAGTGTATACAACTTCTTTGTATTATGTCTTTCCGAAAAAAAACGTTAGACAAATTTCCTTTCTAATGGATTTCGTCCATTGACCAACAAAAATATCCCATTTCTAGGAGGGAAAACGTTGGGCGCCATTCTCCAACATAGGCCTATTTATATATAGGAAACTTTGAATTTAACGATACCAAACTCTAATTTCATACAAATATATTCGTAAGTTTGTTGTCTATGAAATCCAAAAATAAAGTATTATTTACGAAACTTATTAGACTTCTTGATAAGTAAACAAAGCTCAATTACTGACGATAGACAGATCGTCTAAGTAAAAACAAAAAAAAAACAGCTAAAGATAGAAAATCACACGCACAGTGTGCTTTTGAACGATGATAAGTGCGTTTTTTGTATTTTATTTTCATTTTACTGTTCGCATTACATCGACGATGACGATGTGTTGTGAACGAATGCGAGCGATCAAAGAGGAACAACAAAAAACACCATGGTGGCGATGAGGTAATCAACTCACGCAGTTTATATTTTCAATGCGCGAATAGCAAGCAGCAACAACAATGCTAGAGAGAATACCATAGAAGCCAGCCAATGCTAGTTAGTGCGTCGCACCGCACGCATACAATGTCAAACGCATTATTTTTTGGTTGATGTTTTTATTTGTTAGCGATTATTAACGCCATTCCTCTTATTTCTGCTGTGGTAGACAACAAATGTGGTTTTTCAATGTTGAAGCAGATTACTTATGCGTTCTATAATCTATTTTGATTGTTGTTCTATTTTAGTTTTTATTTTCCTTCTTCTTTGAAGTGTTTTTCTAAAAGCTGCTGCGTAGAAGAGAAGAAATACAATGCCTAATGTTTGTAAAATGAAATGTCACAGAACTTGACAAATAATTGGCCTCAAGTGCCAAAATTTTCTGAAATTTTTTTTATAACATCGTCCCCCTCAATTCATAGAAATCATAACAGGCGGATCGTTATTGCACGGAAATCATATATAGAGGAAGAGTTTGATATCATACCAATGTTATGGAAAGTTTAGTTAGATTTGTGAAAAATTTGGAGTCTGTATTTATTCCGAACTTTCTGCAACTCAAAAAAGAGTAATGCTAAAGTGCTGATATGAACATACATACCATAACGGTGAGATGCACATTATTAGGTACCGAAAATGCTTCGGACCATAGATGAATTAAAGGAGGGGGACTACTGAAAGAAAAAAACTTTACTAAGTGCTACATCTATGATACGAATACGAATTCTTAGTATGTATTCTACTTATTTGCCTTTCTGAAAGTGATGTAGTCTACTAAAAATATTATAAAAATTAGAAAGGTATCCATTGACCAGCCTGAACCACTCTTCGCCATATATACTTTAGACATGTTCACCTCTCTGTCTGTTGAAATCACAACAGAGCTCGAAATATAACAAAACTTGCGCAAATTCAGTCCTCCTACGGAATTTTCGAAGACGGAGGTTAACGAATATTTAGAAAATAAACTAAATGATGTTCCTTTTAAGCTATTTGTTGTAGGACTACCAAATCTTTCCGATAGTAAATGGTTGTTAAGTGTTTCGAAAGAATCTAACATCCATAGCTTGTGTAAATTGAGCTTTATTTTTAACTGTAATTTCAAAATCACTAAAGGCAAGGGTAGAAACTATATCCATTGTTTCAATTGTCAAAAGCCTGGTCATGTATCGATGCATTGTACCATGCCGTCCGTCTGCAACTAATGTAGCGGGATCCATGGTCCAAACAAGTGTCCTATCCATTCTAAGGACAAATAGACTTTTATTGAAGTTGTTGACCGGAAGTAGAGCAAACTGTAAAAAAACCAACCATTACTTTTAAATATGCCAACTGTGGACAAACTGGTCATCCAGCTTCGTACCCTGAATGTCCACACCGCTTGGCATATATAACCAAAAGGGACAAAGAGAAAGCTGAAGCTGTCCGCGCTGGTGTATCTTATCCCAATAGTTGTGGCAGCGTTGATAATATTATCTATTTCTTTGGCACGAAGGTCAACAAGAAATGGTAAAAAGCCAAAATCTTTGGTCTTGTTTTCAATGAAATTCGGAATTGTACGAACGGTGGACGTAGTGCGGTGTTAATTAGAGATATTTATTACTGTGATCGCATTCTCATCTCTATTAGTCAGGTGTCCTTCAAGACCTTGATGGGTCGTTTGTGTACTTTGTCGCCCTCTTTTTTCGTCCGCATAAAAGCTTCGTTCCGATCTTCAAACACTGTTCGATGTACACACCTCCGGTGAAATCCTGATCGGTGATCTGAACACAAGGCATTCCTGTTAGGGAGGCTCTGAGATAAAAGACCGTAGAAGCGATTTGGTTTCCTACTTGACATATTGTCCTAAGGTCTGTGGAAGAGACTGAGGGTGCGATTGATGCCTCAGTTCCTAAGCAGAAATCCAAAAGTATGAAATAGAAGAATTTGCAGAACATTGAAAATAAATAAATCCCGTTTCCCCGCTTTAAAAGCTGATATGCGGAACTTATATTGGATTACCGATGCATCGATCCATATATTAGAGCATCAGTGTTTTCAATTCTTCCTTGAAAAAATAAAAGCCGACAACAACACCTTCTGACAGGCAGCTTCTGCCCTTGTCAATGGAGATCAAATCGTCAGTGAAGATCTCAAGGCTGAAGCCATAGCAGAATATCTATAAGGTGATCTGCCTCCTGTGGTAGATATGGACACGACCCTTAAATTTGTCGGTATTTTGGATAACGATACCCCCATTAACCGGTATTTCGGGGATTTAGGGGACGTATACAGTTTATACAGTTTAATTATTAACCAAGTAAACATATCGTTATGTTCTACTGACCAAACTTTCTATACCCTTCACCATAAGGTGCATATTCAAAATACCTAAAAACGGTCGGGCAATGTTATTGTAATTAGTTTGTGAGGAGGTAGTTTACTCCCTGAAAAATCACAAACACTAACATTGGAAAATTCGGCTAAGACCTTCGGAACACCAAATATTGGCAGATGCTTAACATGAGGGCTAATCCAAAATACCACTTCGGTTGGAAAATTAAAATAGGACAATCATAATACCTAAAATTATGTGGAATGTATATATTGGCTTTGTCAAAATATAGACCTATTTTTCATTATCAATTAACGCGAAATACCAAACACCGATTATAAATCGGCAAATTGTACAGAAATCGGTTGAAAAAGGTGCCCAAAACCGTATACAGATATAGGTGATCTTCGAAATTTATCTGACACCAGACAAAAGGCAACTATATGCAAAATGCCAGCACTCTATCTCAAATCACCCGAAAGATAGTGTGGTTATATTGACGTGCGGGCATAGATAGATCATTGTGGTCAAGAATATATTCACTACAGGGTCGAAAATTAATATTTCGATGAGTAACCCCAGTCCAATTAATTCGGTTGCATATGTAAATATTGCTAACAGTCGTGCAGAGGGTATATAATGATAATACTCGTCAACGAGTGTCAATGGCTGTTGACTTGATACGAGAAAAATTAAATGTGTATCTGAAGGGTTGGTGCCGTTGGACTGGTTGGCGCTAACAATAACTATTGATGAAAAATAATCGGATTGGTCCAATAGTGATATTTCTTTCAAATCTACAACAATTTTGAAAATTGAGAAATTAGAAACATACCCTCTAGTAACTCTAACAAAAAGTTCAGGATTTGTCCTAAGGGGTTCGACGAAATTTTCTCCGAATTTTCAAATACATTTTTTATGTTAAAAAAATGAATATTTGCTTCAATATATTTTTAATCTTCGGTCATAAATAATAATATACTTGTCAGCCTGCAGCAGTACGAAAGGTGTGATAAAACAAAAGTGCGAAAAACAATAGAAACACACTTCATCAACCTTCCAAATGAGATCAGTTTTCCTTGCTGTGAAAAAAATCTGGTTGTCGTCTTTGTTTTTCTTATTCTTATGGGGTAAATAGGTCATTGTAACACCGGCAATGTGCGCCGAATTTACTTCGAAGAAAATCAAGTTATCGCCACCCCCGTCCACGACAACAACAAATTTGTGTCAAACTCTAATCAACTTTTCTTGAGTTCCTTACAAATACTTTTTGTCCTTCGTACAGTGTGCAGCAGTACATAACCTTTCCAAAAAATCCTTTTTTGTCGATTTGTGTGAAAAGAGGGTTTGAGGTCATTGGGTTGAGAAAAAATAATTTTGATGCAATTTTTTTTCGTGTTTATTTATCTTTTTTGTCCTTTTTTCTGGTGCTGCTTCTGCCATGAAACAAATTAGGTCGTTTACCTAATAATTGTTATTATGACACAATGAGATAAGTAGAATTGTTGTTGTTGCCGTTGTATTTTTGTGAAGCATCAACCTCAGTTATCCAAGTATTTCTGATTCCTTTGAATCGGTGATTTTATGTATACCCTTCACAATAAGGTGAATGTTAAATTTGTTATTCCGTTTGATAGATTCGTCGAAGTCATCATAAACCATATATTAGGTTGGGGAAAAAGAAATCCATTATTTTTATATGAACTATAGGACTTTATTTAACATGCTTCGGAATGTCCGATTTGGGGACCAAATATGGACCGTTTTGATGTATGATTTGTTGTCATTTTAAAGGTAACATCATAATGCCTCTCTTATAGAAGACCAGCTCTCTATTTGCAAAAACTCTACTAGTCGATTTTCACAATCATCCCTACATACCAATTTTTTATCATTAAAGAAATTGTACAATGCAAGAAAAAGATGATAATAGTTTGGTGCCAAGTCTGGACTGTATGGCGAATGCTTAAAACATCCCAATCAAGCTCCCAATGTTTCTGGCGCATCACTGTAGATATGAGGGGCCTAGCATTGTCCTGGTAGAACACGACACATCACCTGTTGGCCGTTTCTAGTCAATTGCTATTTTCCAAAATTTTGCATTTGATCATATGGAAGCAACTTATAATAAATAATCTACTTCTAATCCCACCAAATGCATAGCAGAACCTACCTGGGCGTTAGTCCTGGTTTGGCCAACTTTTGAGGTGAATCACCGCTCTTTGACCACGATTGTTTTCGCATAGGGTTATCGTATGTGATCCATTTCTCATCTTCAGTCACCATCCGTTTAAGAAATGGATCTATCTTATCCGTTTGGCCAAGGCTTCGCGGATAGAAATTCGATCCATTCTATTTATACCCTACACAACTATGTTGTCAGGGTATTATAGCTTTGTGCAGCCCCAAGAGTTTGTAACGCCGCGAAATATTGGTCCTAGACCCACCTTTAAGTATACCGATCGTCATATCTCGACTAGCTGAGTCGATCTAGACATGTGTGTCCCTCCGTCTGTCTGTCCATTATAATTTGTAAACACGATACAGGCCACAGTTATAGACCAATCTTCACGAAATTTTGCATGTAGGATGGCTTCTGGCCAATGAAGACCCCTATTGTTTTTGGAAAAGATCAGTTAATATTTAGGGGATGAAATGGACCAAAAACTTTATTTTTGTCGGTTTTTTTGGTCACTCCAGAGGCCGCAAATATGGCCCAAACACAGCGAATGTTTGCATGGAGAAGGGGATCGGGCCAAAGAATAAGTATGCCTGTTTTGATAAAGATCGGTCAATATTTAGTGGGTCAAATGGACCCTGACTTTTGTGTGAAAAATTACAAAATTTGTATTCTATGGGGTATATATTTGCACGTGAAGGTCCTATACCCGAAAGGTTGATAGTATGTTCAAGAGGAGTGGTTGACCTTTAAATTGATACCAATTATATTGTCGTATGTACTCGGATGCAGGACTTGCACATAAATATTTACAGGTGCTTACTTATTTTTATTTTATTTAGTAACCCATTACCATACTAGAGATAGCGCTGATCGCTTTGAAATTTTCCATGAGGTTCAAGTTATGGTCACCGACAACGCCTATAATTTTCGGTGATGATCAGATAATAATTTTGGGATAAACTGGACCGAAAACTTTTATTTGTTTTTGTGTTTTTTTTTCGAGTCGATCTGTAGGGAATCTGGATAAGTGATTAGAAGGGCTGTACTGAATATTTTTAATATTTCTTGACCTCTAGTCGGCCAAGAGGGTGCAAATATCGCGAAATATTGCCCAAGCTCAGAATATAGAACCACAGAAAGTTATAGTTTTGTGGAAGTTGTGTAGGGTATCATATGGTCGGCCCCGTCCGACTATACTGCTCCGCTCACTGGTTTTTTCTATTAATTGGTGTGGCTCCCAAACATCGAGCTTCTTTTTGCTCCAACATTTACACAATGGTTTTGAAACAGTTTTATGGCCGATTTTTAGCTCCTGGGCGATGTTACGACTTCTAGCATGCTGGTCAATATCGATCATTTCTTCAATTTTATCGACATTTTCGACGACCGGCCATAATCTACGTGTTAAAATTGTATAGATTTTGAAATATGTAACATAGACCTTAATATTTTGGACATATATTGCTACTGCTCCAAAGACGTTTGAAAGTGGAAAAGCGATATATCGGTCGATGCTCCCATCCATTTTCGGTATTTTGCAATATTTTAGGAGCATTTGCAATGCGAAGAGGCTGTAATTTATTATTCCAGGTTCCTAAAAGGCTGACAAATATCTGTTCAGAAAATGTCCGATATATATCGATGTTTTGATGTAGTCCCTATATTATATATTATGAAACCAAATTTTTAAGCTATGGTCCTGTAATTAGGCATTCCGGGTTCTTGAAATATTCCAAAACAAACTCATTTTCGCACCTCATGGTGCAGGGTATAAAAAGTTCGTCCCAGTCGAACTTAACGACATTTTAACTTGTACTTGTTATTATTGTCCTTACAGCATTTGCACAACACATAACATATTGACTGTACTGAAGACACCGATGCAAAGTAGACGAGAGTGAGAAAGGGATGTAAAAAAGTTATGACGTTGTATTTATTTTATGTCTGTCCATCTATCCACGTGTTTATTTTTGGGTTTCGTTTTGGCTGGCTGGTGGCTGATACCCTTGCCATGAAATTCATTACGAAAAGTAGCAACGAAGAAGATGATGATGATTATTTACCTGTGAAAAGTTCTTTCTCTCTCCTTGGGTATTCTTCCATAAGACCATGGCAGAGGAATGAGTGTTACACAGACATACATATGTATGTTTGTCTTCTTCGGCTTTGTAAGATCCCGCGTGTTTTCAGCAACAATAATAATAATAGCAACAGCTTATAAGGTTGTAAGGATATGCCTTTCCTTTTGTTGTTGGCTTTTGTATGTTGTCTTGTAAAAAGGACTCGGAGTATGTAAGAGAGTACGTGCGTTTCATATTACGTTCTATTTTTTTCTTCTATTTGTGTTCAATGTCCTGGAATTATTCAATATAACCATTGTTCTTTTTGCTGTTCTGTTTGCCATGATTTGTTCTCGATTTGGGTAGCTTTTTAGGTTACGCTATGAAAGGTAGTAAAACATTATTTTTATCTTATTTGTTTTTCACAATGTCCTTGAACCCTTTTTTGGTGTTGCTCTCCACTCACTTTGTTTAGGGAAATCTTAGCACCATATCCTTAAAATTTTTTCCAAGAAGATCTTTTTTTTCACATTGTTGCTGATATTGTTTTTATTTATATTTTTCAAAATAAAAGAAAGTCCATAAGTGTGTGTGTTTTTTGGGGAGGAAAAACTGAAACAAATGATTGTTGACTTTTTCCCAATATATAAAAATTTTCAACATAATCTACATAGGGTTAGCGAATGATTGAGTCAAATCTCGACAAAAAAGAAACAACCTGTTGTTATGGTAGTGTACCATAACATAAAAATATACTGTTATATTGATGTGCGTAAGTATGTATACAAATAAATATGAAAACCTATAGAAATTTATTGTTCGAAAATAGTAAATACCCAATTTTATACAGAATCATAGCTTAGGTTGTCAGAATGTTGATATGTATGTTACACATGAAATCGCATAGATACGCTTTATATGAGAGTGATTTTTAAGAGGATATTATAAATATTGACATTAGCTGTAATCACCTTCCTCGCCATATGAAATCACATTTAATTTAAATAGAAAATATATAAGTATTATTTTTCGACTCTTATTATATATAGTCTAGTTAATATCCTCTATCTCTGAGCATCCATCATTACATAGAATGTGAAGTCAATGAGATTTTCTTTTCAAATACAATGTAACGACCACATTTAAATTTAAGCACTTCTACTCTGCAGTTCTTTCAGACTTATAATATAGGCATAGTTCTTTGGGTCTAAATATAAACTCAGTTTAAGCCTTAAGCCTAAATATCGGTTTATCTTACAGTAATATGGGTCTATCTAATAGTAATGGGCGGTACGATCTATAAATAATATTACCGCCTGATGCTAACAATTTGCAAGCTATGCCATTAACATTTGAAATGGCCAATCACAAATTTTGGTAGAATCATCAGTATAACAACACTTAAAAATAGGCGTAAAGTTCGGCAGGTTTTTTTTTTTTTTTTTTTT
The DNA here is from genome assembly GCF_032173495.1 of Musca vetustissima. Lineage (NCBI taxonomy): Eukaryota > Metazoa > Arthropoda > Insecta > Diptera > Muscidae > Musca > Musca vetustissima. The sequence goes on from NW_026874519.1 coordinate 128,975, forward strand.
TTGTATTAGGTAATTATGCAATTAGGTAGGCTCTTTCAGCCTTTCATAACATGAGTTTTCTCCTAAGAGCCCCAATTATTTTATATATGTTATACTCATGGTGGAGGGCATAAAAAATTCGGCCGGGCCAAATTTAAGATCGATTTAATTTTTTTTTATTTTATTTTTTTATTCATCAGGAATCCGATATATCAAATTATTGCGACTTCCATGAGGTAATTCGGTTAAAAATTTATTAATACCAAAAAATAAGCTGAACTTTTACAAGGGGTTGTATCAAAACATGGACCTATATGCAGTAAAGTACGGTTATAACGAACTAGTAGGGACCAGGCAAATTAGTTCGTCATAGAAGAAGTTCGTTATATCCAAGTTAAGGATAAGTTAAGATAAACAGGAAAAATATATTCAGTTCCGAAATTGTGAGTTCTTGTGTGTGCGTGTTTTTTTTTTTTTTTTTTTTTTGACAATACTTAAGCTGCTTTTCTTTTTCTTTGATGAACCTGATATTTTTTGCATCGGTTGCCAGTGTTAGAGTGCAAAATTAACATTTTTGCGGATATTCATCGTTAAGTGTTATGTATATTTTGTAACAAATTCATTATAACCGAATCAAAATAAATGAAAACTGAATGTTGGGACCGAATAAATAGTTCCTTATAAGGAAAGTTCGATATATCCGTAGTCCGCTATAAGAATAAAGATTTGTATGAAAAATCTGTATTAAAACATCGGGACCATAAAATGTGTTCTCTATAAGGAAAGTTCGTTATAACTGGTGTTTGTTATAAGCGTACTCGACTGTATATACCGCACAAATTTGCATACAAGTCAGCCATCCAGAACCTTTTATACCAAATTACAGCCCCATCGCACTGTGGGCGAAATGGACGATCTAGCGTCGTTTAATTCAATTTTCAAAGTGTTTAATTGGGCCAAAATTGTGTCTCTAACGATTAATACTATCCCACTGATCTAATATATCGATTCTATTCTGATTGATATGATCTAGTTGAACAGCTGTGAGCTGTCAAACACAACATATGTTTCAGCCAATGCATAACTAAGCTTCAACACGTGTTTTCTTTGCATTGCCAAATTTTCTCTAAAGTTGCATTTGTCTCAATTAAGTCAATGAAAAGTTGATGTATTTATTGTTAGAGGTATGTATTAACTAAAAAAAATTTGTTTGTGATCTATGCTTAAGTGTTGTAGAAAAAATATAGTTCAAGTGTACTATACCACTAATCTGCTTGAAAAAATCCAAAGTAAGACTTCCGTAGACCAGAACTTCTGATATTCGTGTGTATTCGCGCTAGAACATGTTTTTTTTTAAATTACTATGTCTTCTTGTGATTGTAAAATGTCCAAATGATCTGCAGCCACCTGCAACTTTAAATAATATTGCATTTTTAGGAAAAATGTCGATGCTCAGACGAGAAGTTTATTAACCAAGACGCAACGAGACTGTGCCTACTAAAAATTTTGCTGTCATTGAAACTCATATATTTAATAATATTATTAATATCAACATGTGCGATGCTAATAAAGTTCTTCTAATTAACAAAAAAAAAAACAAATAGAAAATTTGTAGCAAAATTGGCTGAGAAATGGAAATTCTACCATAGAAGCAGCCGCAAATTTGAAGAAAACAACAAGGAGTAGTTAGACGGATAACTTTTATTAGTTAATCCACTGACTAATCGTGAAACACCCGCTAAGAAGTTTGCCGAATGTTCCAACAAAACGAAACTAAAATGTTATTCAAATGGAGTCCAATTTACGAACTATTCAGCTCAAGTGCCTTCACAAGATATGGTAGATCATATTGTTACGCGCCTCGAAGAAGCACATTCTTCTATCAGAATTTAATGTTGCTGAACGGAGTGAGCAGAATCTCATTTCTTGCGGGCTCAAAATCGATATTGAATTTTGTAGGCAATATGCTTTACAGACCGCAGAACTTTTTATCACACTGTATCCTTGTTTTTATATGCCGTGTTCCATACATACAATCTTAATACATGGAGCCGATATAATTAAAGTATTACCACTTCAATTACGAAAAATGTCGGAAGAAGCGTTAGAAGCCCAGCGAAGATTACCGCAATTTCCGTGAGCACCATTTGTATTTTTTCCTTTATTTTTGATTTATAATTAAATTTTTCTTATGAAAACAACTGAAATGTATGCAGTCTTAAGGCCAAAAATATTATTTTAAAAATTAATAAATAAATGTTTAAAAAATGGTTTTATTATTAAAGTTTAATATATTCTTAGCCTCAAAGAATGAGAAACATAAAATATACTAACCTTATAATGTTCTCCTGGATGAAATAAACAATGTCTAAAAAATGAAAAAAAATTTCAACTTAAAAAAAAATAAATATAAATACATAATTTTTTTGTTTAACTGTGTAGCTTAATCCATTTTCAACTAAAAAAATGATACAAAAAATAAAAAACAAAATCCCTAAGCGCTATTAATTAAACGCCGCTAGATGAGCCTTTTCGTCCACTGTGCATCGGTTGGAAAACGTGGCTAAAGTAAATCTTCCTACTAAAACTTATCAATATTGGTCCACATTTTAGGGCTAAAGTAAATCGTCCTACTAAAACTTATCAATATTGGTCCACATTTTAGGGAATACCCCATATAATTCTACTAACCAATAAACACGATATTTTTGGGAGATTGAGTATTTAATAGAAAATGTCCCTACCAAAAATTATAAAGATTGGCCCATGTTTCCCCCATATAATGGTAACCCCCATTATTCGGTATTTTGGGCATGTTGTTTAACCTTATTCGCTTTAATTTGATTTGTTAAGGTTCTCATGGGGTGTCAAATCTTCCTACTAAAAATTATCAATGTAAGTTTACGGTATATTTTAGCTCCCACAGAACGATGTCATCCCATTTTCGTTATTTTAAAGTTTGTATCCACAGTCTCTGTAAGTGTCTGTAATTTAGCATTATAGATTTTTGAAGGGTCAAAACTTTAGCTTTATTATACCCTCAGCCTTGAGGCTTATGAGGGTATATACACGCCTCATCGAAATATTGGTTTTAGACCCCATGTTTCTTTGGACCAAACCCATTTTAATATTTCTTCCAAACTTAGTTAAAGTTCAAAATTGTGCTAAAAATTAATTTTTTAATGGCATAATATACGAAGTCTACATTAAGTCCAAAGATGCGTTGCATTGGTTCACTCCATTTGGTACCTCCTCCACGAATGGTCAAAATTTTCAATATCAAGCAAATGGATTTCACCCAAACCTTGCAAAACCTATTATCTTTACCCACCCTATATCAATTCTGAAGATGGGACCCAGTAGTCCACTCCTTCCGGTGCCACCCTCACAAATGATCAATATTTTTAAAATTTTAATAACATTAAATGCGAAACCTCTTTTATAAAAACATATTTCTTATATAAAGCTAGTAATAAAATCTGTGTGTAATTCCGAAGACCTCCGCAAACCAGAATTTGTTGAATTTTGTTGTAATTTTGATGACCCATCAGAAATGACTGCTATTTGATATTCCGGCTAATTCGTGAGTAAAAAATGCCTTCGCCGAACATTTTCCCTTAGGGTCTCAAAAAACCACAAATAAGGGACACTATGGCATCTTGGGTTGCATTCCCTAACATTGCACATTCAACATAAATCTCCAAAAACAATACCAACGAATCTGTATATCAAGCGCTTATGATATGACCTCAAAGCTAAAATATCTCCTACAAAACTTCTTACAATGTAAATCCTCCCCAATAAAATGTTCCTCAAGAAAACTTTAACTGAATTCGTAATTAGTTCTTTTTCTTCGTCATATCAATTTTATTCAATTCATTTAATTTATTTGTTTTGCATTTTGCTTGCTCTGCAAAGCTTTTTTATGTGTGTGTGTGTGTGTGTGTACCATACATTGCCCCCTGCTTCCCGATTCTTTGGAAATTAAACGCTGGCAGCCAGGCATTTACCCGCGTTTGTTGTATTTTTCATTTTCAGCGTTAGTTTTATTCTATTTCATCAATTTTTATTATTATTCGTTCTGTTTTCTGTTTGGTTTGGATATTTGTTGGAATCCGGCAAAGATGCGTATGATTCATGCACACACATTCATACACACACAGTATTACGATTTTATAACGCAATGCTAAACCATGGCATAGAGATGCTCTTTACGCACAATGATTTCATTCATTTGTAGAGTATTTTTTTATTTGCATCTCCATTTGTTTGTGTCCGTCCATCCGCCCGTCCTCATCTAGCAAGCCATCCATTTGGTTCATCATTGGCCTATCTGTCCGTCCCCGAGAAACATTTAAATATGCGTTCATTTGATTGTGTGTCTGTCGTTTTAGCTGTACGTTTGTCTGTCTGTCTATATGTTTGTTGTCGTTGCGTGACCTAATTTTTGTTAACCCCCCAACTTGCCTTGCTCCAATTCTCTTTAATTTCCCTGCTGCCGATTGTTGTTGCTGTGTGTTTTATTGTTGTATTTGTTTTTGTTGCTGTTGTTCATCGTGTCATAGATGCGTATCATGATGCGTGTGTTGATCATCAACGACAGCTAGTCCATAGTTATTAGTTTAGAATATCATACCACCGCCCTATATTTTGCTGCCGATCGACAGCAACAACAAAAATGTCACTCAGAACAAAAAATGCATTGAAATATTGAATTTTCTTTCATGTGGTGAAAATTGTTGGAAATCTGCGGGGAGGTAATTTTCTAAGGAATCTGTTGTTATTGTGGTCAGGGAAAGTTGTTGTTATATATATATATATATATTTTTTTTTTATTGCCAAATATTAAAAATATTTCAGGGTTTGTTTATTTTGTCCAAGGACGAACAAAACTGAAGTTAGTGGTGAGGTTTGGCTTCACATATAACTCACGTGTATATATTTGTTGTGATATTTCACGTCTATCTGCTGAAACTACTATAGAGATAATAACATTTAGATATAGCTTCAAATCGATGCATCTAAAATCGATCGGAACTTTATACGCAAAGAAAACCAAAATACCAAACTACAGACACTTAGGTTGAAAATTGTGTTAGGATGGGGGCTGTGAAGACACATACACTTTTTATGAAAAAAAAACCTGTGAATGAGCTTTTTTACCAATCAATGTCCCAGAATTCCAATTTAACAGGCACTTCGTATTGTCAAAATGTAGTTTGTTCGGTTGGAAATGCAACTGAGACCATCAAAATTCCTATAAATGGATATTTTTAAGGGAACTTTTTTTCACCTAATAATAACTCAAAATACCAAAATTCATCCAATTAATTAATAAATATGAATATTTTATTTTACTACACCTGATCATGGACCGATTTTGGTAATTTTTTTAAAAAAAGTTTTGTCACCCAATGAGAACTAAAAACCAGTGAGCGGAGCAGTATAGTCGGACGGGGCCGACCATACGATACGCTACACAACTACCACGGAAACCGAACTTTCTGCGGATGTTTATTCCGAGCCTGGGCAATATTTCTTGATATTTGCACCCTCTTGCCCGATTAGAGGGAAACAGCACCTCTTCCTTACACTGACATATTTTCCGAATATTACGAGTATTTAGTACAGCTATTGCCCAGATTCCTTTCACCGTGGGTTGTGTTGTGATGTTCGGCTTTCATTTGTGGTCTATAGATCAACTCGAAAATAACACAAAAAATTAAGTTTTCGGTCCACTTCATTCCAAAATTATTATCTGATCATCACTGAAAATTACAGGCGTTGTCCTTGACCATAACTGGAAACTCACAACAATATAATTGGTATTAATTTAAAGGTCAACCACTCCTCTTGGATATAATATAAACTTCTCGGGTCTATGTCCTTCAGGTGTAAATATATACGCTATAGAATACAAATTTTGTCATTTTTCACACAAAAGTAAGGGTCCATTTAACCCGCTAAATATTGACCAACCTTTATGAAAGCAGGCATGCTTTTTCTTTGGCCCGATCCCCTTCTCCATGCAAAATTTCACGATGTTCGGGCCATTATTGCGGCCTCTGGAGCGACCAGAAAAACCGACAAAAATTTAGTATTTGGTCCATTTCATCCCCTAAATATTAACCGATCTTTCCCAAAAACAATAGGGGTCTTCATTGGCCAAAACCCATCCTACATGCAAAATGTCGTGAAGATTGGTCCATAACAGTGGCCTGTATCGTGTTTACAAATTATAATGGACAGACGGACGGACACACATGTCTAGATCGACTCAGCTAGTCGAGATATGACGATCGGTACACTTAAATGTGGGTCTGGGAGCAATATTTCGCGGCGTTACAAACTTTTGGGGCTGCACAATGCTATAATACCCTGACAACATAGTTGTGTAGGGTATAAATATGAATATTTTATTTTACTACACCTGATCATGGACCGATATTGGTATTTTTTTTAAAGAAAGTTTTGCCACCCAATGAGAACTAAAAATAAATAATTTCTTTCAATTCGGTTGAAAAACATTTTTAAAATCCTTAAAATTCCGAATAATAAGAGTAACCATAGTAACAATAATAAGAGTAACCATGATAAGCGATAGGGAGATCCAAATGAGAATGCGAATTCAAAATAGAAAATATTCAGCAAAATTTGTTTGAAAATCGTGCTAAAAACTTCCCCAAATACTGAAATATGGGAGGTAATTTTTTTATATTTTTTCCGATTTTCTTTCTAAAATTATAAAAAATTTTCAATATTCATGATTTGTTTTAATCTGCTTCAAAATGATCTCTTCCGCTTGATATTTTCATCTAATTCGTAACCTTCCCCTTCTGTGTGACCCATCAGTAGGCTCGCTTACAACATGACCTAGCCAACATAGTCTTTGTGGTAGTGGGAGGTGGCCTTGTTTCTAAACTGCTTATCTAGACCATAGTAGCATCTGTTGGCCATCACTTCTCCGAATTTCAAAACTGATGTCATTAGTTTAATTTATGGCGGTACCAGGCTATAAAAAAAAAAAAACGTTGACTACCTCGAAGCTGTAGTTCCACAGTTGGTCCGAGTTTACTGGACGTCTTAAGCGTTGATGCCATCATCTTGGTCTTCATTTACTGCCAGACCCACTTTGGCAGACTCTTTCTCAATTTGTTCAAAGGTGGCTTTTACCGCTCGAAATGTTCGACCCATTATATCGATGTCATCGGTGTAGGCGAGTAGCATCTGTTGTTTGGTGTACATGACCTTTTCCAGCAGGATGTTAAAAAGATCACACGACAAACTGTCAACTTGTCTGAATTTTCGTTCGGTATTGAGGGAGCTCCGATAGGTCCTTTCCTACTTTAACTGCTGACCTTGTGCCATTGAAAGTTATCCTGCATAGTCGTATTCATTTTGCAGGAATGCCGAACGCTGATATGGCTTTAAACACCTCTGAACGGATAAGGCTGTCGAATGCGGGTTTATCGATGAATAGGTGGAATGTGTCGATGTGTTTTTCGTGGGTCTTTAACAGGATTTGGCGCAGAGTGAAAATCTGATCAATGGTGGATTTGCCAGGTCTGAAGCCGCATTGATATGGTCCAAAAAATGTCATTGACCATTGGCTTCAGTGGTTCACACAGCACACAGGATAGCACTTTATATGCGATGGGAAGGAGACTTATTCCTCTATAGCTGGCACATATCGTCTTGCCTCCTTTTTTGTGTACGGGACACAGGATGCTGAGGTTCCAATCATTGGGCATGCATTCCTCTAGCCAAATTGTTCCAATCAGCTGTTGCATGCTCCTGACCAGCATCAGGCCACCAGTCTTGAATAGTTCTGCTGGTAACCCATCGGTTCCTGCTGCTTTATTGTTCTTCAGCAGATTAATCGCTATTCTGACATCATCTTGGCTAGGTGGTATACATTCTATACCGTCATCTCCTATTGGTTCTGGAGTATCTTCTTCACCGCCACTATTTAATACCAGAAGCTTTTCAAAATGCTCCTTCCAGATTCTCAACACGCTATCTGTATCTGTCGACATGTTTCCTTCTTCATCTCTACAAGAAGATGTGCCTGTACCAAAGCCTTCGGTTTGGTGATTTACTCGTTGCTAAAATTTCCGGGCTTCATTCTGATTCCTGTACATCTCGATTTGCTCAGGCTCACGTTTTTCTTTTTCTATCCTCTTTTTCCTGAAAATACGTTTCTCCTCTCTCCTTCTCTCCCGATAATTCTCCATTGCATGACGTATTGGTACTGTCTGCAGGGATTGCCCTATACGCTACGTTTTTCACATCAGTAGCATTACGACACTTCTGATTGCACCATGGTTTTCTTGATGGTGGTTTTTGGTATACAATCTGCAGTTTGTAGGGAGTGGGCAATTCTTTGCCATTGTGCTTCTATACTATTATCGGGATAAGAAGTGCTTTCGTCAAGCAGATGGGTAAGTTGAGCGCCACCCAGACCGACGCTCCTTGAAATCGTTTTTAAGCTCGGCTTATGGAACAAATGTTCTGCCAGAAGCCAGCTAAGTAAGATAGAAGAGTCACATATCATTTCATAAGCAGTATTAATATTTTCAAATTAATTATCCGCAAATTTTATGGTGGCCAAAAGGCGTCCAATTTTGCAAATATTAAATTGAAAACTCCACAAAAATATATTTTTTCCAAGAACGTGCCAAATAGGGATTCCGATTGAATTAGAGGGCGCTGGGAGTCTTCGCAATGAATTTTCAGATTATAGAATGTAATATCAAGTTCTGAACTGCTTTTTCTGGCCATCACTTCTTTTTCAGGGTAGACCTGTAAGTCACTCGATTACACATCCTATTAGAAAATGGCGCCTGATAGTACACAAACATTAAAACTTAATTCTACTTTAAGAGCGACTCTTTGATATAGGAACTAATATGTCCCGGTTTTTGTGAGTCCATCCCTCATATTAAGGGAACCCCCCCCCCCCCCCATTCTCGATTTTATTTTTTCAAGATTTTCAATGGGCTGGTAAATCAATACCAATGCTTGTTAAGGTTTGTAACTTTGCACATATATAATTGAAGATTTAAAAGAGAAGAAAAATAATTTACAAAAAAATTTTGTTATTGTTTTGTTGTTTTTTGTAATTAAAGAAAAGTCCTTATTTTTGATGGCGGGCATGATAACTCCTCACTGGAACATCGGAATCCGAAAATTCCAACGGTGTTAGAAAGAGTACATGTCTGACTCTCGTATGAACTAGGATTATTGACTTCGCTCTAAAATTAAGAAAATGGTGGCCCTTTGAAAAAATATTTTTGAAAAATCGCGGATTTTTTACCAAAAACCAAGTTAAAAAATAAGGAAGATCTTCACCGATTGGCTTTATCCTAGTTCATACGAGAGCTATACACTCCCAGAGAAACGTTGCAAAATTTGGAACCGATTGGATTATTAGTTTTTGAGTTATCGTGCCCGCCATTCGCAAAAAAATGTTTAGAGAAAAACGCGTTTAAAGTTTGAGAAGCCCTTCAGCCGTCACTTGATGCTGACACAATAAATCGGATATATCTTCAACAGTTCTTGAGATTTTCACTTGAAATTTTGTAGAGACATTCTTTAATCAGTGTAGATTCGAATTATATCAACAAAAATTTTGACCCCGAGAATGGGGGGGGGTCCCCTTAAATGATATTTAATTCCCCGAAAAAATCGTGTTCCTTGTACCGAAAAAATTGTCAGACCTTCATGCTACGCATTTTGAAAAGTGAATGGAAAGTAAATATTTCAACAATTCTAGGGATTTTTAGGCAGCCGCCTTAAATTTCTACGAATAAAAAGTTTTCTATGTTTCCTATGAAAGAAACCAAATTTTTGGTTAGGCAGGCAGGAAGACGGTAGGCAATACCAAAAATAGCAACTAAAAACTAATGTAAAACCTCAAAAAATCTTGTGTATGTATTCCACAATGCGTAACTATGCACAGATGTGTGTTGTTGGCTGGTGTGTAGGTACCACACAAGATATCTATCGTCATAGGCCTACTGCCTGCCTGGCTGGCTTCTCCAAATGTAGGTAAGTAGTATGTGTAAGTATATAAAGCCAAAAACTTTAAGCTAAACTACATACATACTTTCCAGTATTTACTCTGTGCAATAGCAAAAAATCCAAATAACAACAACAAAGTTTATGTACCATCAAAGCATACTTAGGTTAGTACATAAAACGGGTATGGAGTAGGCAAAAAAACCGACAACCGACAACCGACTCGGAACGCCAACAAAGCCTAGTAGTAGTTGTAGCCGAAACGCAACACAACGCACTTAGTAGTAGAGCATAAAATATATCCTCAACTCATGCAAGAAAACCATGAAGTAGACGACGAAGAAGCATCCGCTAGAAACAGGCCTGTGCGAACAATCAAAATCTAAGCTACGCAACATACGCACCACTGACATTTGCTTCTAGTCAGCGTCGCTGCTGAACAGCGTGGTTGGTGATGATAATGATGACGAAGTGAGGCAAAAAATGCAGCACACCAGTATGGAACTGGTAGACGACAAAAGCATGAAACCTCTGAAAATCGAACCCAACCCAACATCGAAATGTAGCAGCAGCGGCACCATGCGAACGCATTGAAATCGAAAAGAAGGCCGAAAATAAAAGCAAAGAGTAGCAACGAAAATGCGAACCATCACACCATACAACAACAACGTTCCTTGACGATGAACAACAATGAATGGCGACGACGACGACGACGACAACGGTGATGATGATGATGGCTCCCTATGTACATTTGCAGCTCCATGTCGAGTGGAGCTATTGCGAAATAGTATTCTCTGTGCGTATGCCCCCGTTGGTATGTAAGTGTGTGATAAATGAAAAAGCACACACAATCTGTAATGTATACAGCAACGCACACGTACATGTACGCAAGTGTGAGTTTGTGTGGGTGCACACACTCTTGTATACGATTTCCCATCAAGTTGTCCAATTTATTTTTCGTAGGCTTTGAATTTGGCTGCAAGGCCCAAATGCAAAAGGGGAGACACACAATGGCCATCCAACTCAGCAACGTCATATTGTGAGTATGAATGTCAGTGTGCGTCAGTGTGGCGTCGAACAACTCTGCAAAAAAATGCGTTTGCACGCATCGAAAGTTTGTATTTGGTGTCAGCACAGATACACACAGTCATACGAACACATGCTTTGAAGCGTTACTCACGCACAATAAACAATTTTGTGAACAACAACAACACCATCCACACCAACCAAACCTATGGGAAGAAAAATAACACAAAAGAGAATGACGAAAAAATGGCAGTGAACCAAACGTCCACTGAACATTGTGTATTATTCGTCGAGCTATGGGCTAGTTGGAATTATGTTTAAAATACAGTATTGAGATTTGTACACGATGTTGGGCGCCATTAATGGTAAAAATATATATTTACGATTATTATGAAAACATCATTAAATTTCAATGGATCTATATGTTGCCTAGAATAAATACTGGGGTCTGTGCTGAGATATAACGTTCCAAATGTTGGGCGCCATTTGTAGTTTTCTTTTCATGAGAATCACTGTATGATTCAGAATGTTTGTATACTGGGGATTTTTGGCACAACCAGTTTGGCTTTTATTTTACAATTTGGGTTGTCAAAACTTCCAATCAATATCGGTCCAGATTTCGGGAGATCCCCCATATAGTAGAGGGCTGAGTCAGAACATACCGCGCTACCGAACAATCGTGCTGGCCTTCGAACCAGGCTGTCAACCACGCCCAAAAGAACATGGAGATTTCAGAAATAGGAAGTCGAAGTCCCATATAATGTAACAGAGAGATTCTCAAGTTGAGGGATTTCTCCGAAACTGTTCAACATATTTATACCCTTCACCACACTGTTCGTAACAGGCAAAAGGAAGCCAGATAGACTATAGTTCCTTTTGAGAATATGCATAGAATCACTCTCTGTCGATTTATGCATGCCCGTCTGTGCGTGTTAAATCGTAAAAAAATACAGGTCGCATCTATAATTAGAATTGGATGAAAATTGGCACAGCTAATTTATTTGGCCCAGGAATGAACCCTTTTGAAATTGGGAAAATCGGTTCGCATTAACATATAGCTCCCATATATATATCTTCCTCCGATTTTAGGTATATCGGGCACCAAAGACCCAAAGTTAGGACGATTGACACAAAATTTCTCACAGCTTACTGAATTAGATCCAGATTGATGTATGCGAGGTTTTGTTGAAAATCAGATTTAGATATAGCTCCCAAATATATTTTTGTCCGATTTAAAGTAAATGGTGCACAAAAGACCCAAAGTTAGGTCGATTGACAAAAAAATTTGCACAGCGTACTGAGTTAAGTCCAGATTGATGTATGCGAGGTTTTGTTGAAATCGGTTCCCATATATATATATATATATATATATTCGTCTTATTGTAAGTAAATGATGCACCCAAAGTTACGTTGATTGGCAAAAGTTTTGTAAAATTGGTTCAGATTTGGATATAGCTCCCATTATATTTTCGTCTAGACAGATTTTTCAACTATTTTAGTTTCAATCATTTCTTTGTGAAGCTCCGAAATTCTAGCAGTGATTATATGTTGGGCGCCATTTACGCAGCAGAGCAGGTCATACAATTTCAAAATGAGACCTCCGTTGCAGATTTTGTAAAATATTAGATGTGCATTCAAAGAGGGACGGTCATTTGCAAATCGACTCCAAATTATGTGAAAACAGATTTTGTCCAAATAAACATGGTATCTAAAACCAATATTTCGATTATGCATGCAATACATTGGGTGACCCAATAAGTTTTACAAGGCTAGCATAGAATGAATATATCATCATCAGAATATCAGAATACTCTGTACATAACATCGATACCATTATGTTGGATACTGTATATAGACCACAAAACGCCCACACACGTTGGGCGCCATTTGTTCAAGGGGATTTGATTGGACAGTATAGAAATGAACTACTTTCTTTTACATTTGAGCAGAAAATCTAATAGACATATTTCCAGTTTCGGGTCAATTGTTCATGGTCCGTTAGGGGCTTGAAAAATCAGAATTCCCAGCTGTGTTTTATACGAAATCGAAATAAAGATGTATTCTTCACAGGGGGTTTTAATATGCTTATGGGTGCTAGGGTTCTCTCAAGGGAAAATACATCAAATTCTCTATTTAATTTAAAACTTAAGGAGATGTTCTATATACCACTGTGCAAAAACTGAACCATATATTTGGTTGCATGATGATAGTGAAAATAATGGCGAACAATTGAAAAGCAAGGGTATGACGATGGCGCTCAGTACATACATACATATCGAAAAGTATGTATGTTAGTTATATGCATGGGGAAAAAAGTGGAGCATATAATTCAAACATTTACGAGAGAGCACAGATACGACCCATACATACACACATACCAAAAAAATTAGTTATCCCCCCACCCGAAAAAGCGCAAATCACAAACGCACAGCAAAATCCAAACAGCAGCGCTCAGTAAATATGACTCGACGCATAAAAACGAATTCTGCAATGGGCTTCCACAGAGTTGTTATGTTGAGATACGCAGTATACGCAATACACGCACAGTAACTAGCACCAGCACACATCTACATACAATGGTTGAAACAAGCGATTGCAAAAGCAGCAAATGCTTCATCATTACACTCTAGCATTCTCACTCACTACGTTTTGCTGTTTCTTTCCATTCCTTCTGAAACCCAAACAGGCAGTGAAACAGACCGACAACAAGTTCAACTGCTGCTATTGTGCAGTAAGCTCACACTCATGCTTTGTCATTTCCTTAATATACAACAAAAAGGTAGTCACCATTTTTTACTTTGCCACGACAAACTGTCGAGCCTACTATTCCACTCATACTAACTCCACAACACACACACACTAACACAATCAGTGTCCAACAATGCCTCAACAAATATTCTCTCTGACATGCCGTTTTCGGACTGGTCGTCGTCCATTTTATGCAATTTGAAATATTATTGTTTGTACGTGTGTTTCGGTTTGCTCTTTGTCCGATTGCAGCGAATGCCAACGAAAGCTCTTCTTTTTCGCATATAGGCCGCACTGTATTGAAATGTTTTTTTTGTTTTCTGGTAAAATCATATCAGGGTTGCCGCGTTGTTTAAGAAGTTACTACAATAAACATGTTATATCCTCCACCAAATATCGCAAGATATTAGGTTTGGGGAAAAGAAATCCATTATTTTTTTGGAGATGGCTGTACTGATAGATTTCTAGTAAGCTATCGATCAAACTATTTCAGGTTTGTGCTCGTTGGAAGGGTGACATTGCTATCCGTAGATTCCGTTCAGGAGTGTTTGATGTTAAAGATGCGCCTCGCACAGGTAAGTCGGTCGTCGAAAATGTCGATAAAATCGGAGAAATGATCAAAGTTGACCGACATGTTAGCAGTCGTAACATCGTTCAGGAGCTAAACATCAACCATAAAACTGTTTTAAACCATTTACAATTGACCAGAATTGATCAACAGGAGAGGTGTCGTGTTCAACCAGAATAGCACTAGGGGAAGTTTTAATGAATTCGCCATACAATACGTCATATAAAAATAATGGATTACGTTTTCCCCATTCTAATATAGGTTGTTAGTGGTTGTCTATAGGTTGTTAGTGGTCTAAGAAAAGTAGGGTAACGAACTTCGTCTATAGCGAACACTTTTCTTGGTCCCAAAGTTTTAAGACATATGTTATGCATAAATCATAACTCTTATAACGATCTTCGGACATAGCGAACTTTTGTTATAAAGAACTATTTATTCGGAACCAACATTAAGTTCGGACATTCCGAAGCGAGTTAAATAAAGTCCTATAGTTCATATAAAAATAATGGATTACTTTTTCCCCATTCTAATATTACCCTGACTTGGGATATAGATCCGCAGAAACTTAGAGCCCAGTATAAAAGTCGCACACCATCTATGTTCGAATTTTTTATCCAGACTAACAACATATAAGCAGCGTAGGAAATTTACAATGCCCCATAGCTTCTAAATAAAGCCTCCGGCCGATATATAGATAGACTCAATGGAGGGTTGGGTGGAGTGTTTAAAAAATGGCCGCGGCCGAACTTTTTATACCCTTAATCATGAGGTGGAAATTGGTAATTTGACGCCTGGAGAATTCGAAATACAAAACTACAGGTTGCAAAATTGGTCTAGGGTCTTGGACGTAACGGAAATTGACTTTTTATATAGACTTAAATTGGAGAGGGGTCCATACCAACAAATCGACAGATATTTATAATTTATGGTAAAAAAAGTTTTCGCCCAATGATAACTCAACATATCAAATTACAGACAACTCGTATGAAAAACATTTCTAAAATCTTCTAAGTATCGAAAATATGGGTTAATGGTACCCTTATTTTTCGATGGAAACTATGCCTGATCATGGAACGAATTGGTAATTATTAGAAAGTAAGATATGTCATCCATTCACCTGATATTAGTAAAGTTTAGTAAAATAGTTTAAAAACCAATGAGAACCCACAATATTAAACCCACAGCAAATTCGGTTGATAAAGTGACCAAAATACCGAATGATGGGTGAATATGGGGGCTACACCTTAAAGTAGAACCATATTTATAACACTGTGCGACACGAAAATTATTCAGAGTTTATAATGTAGCAATTCTGTTTAGTTGGAGTCCCTGGACCACGAAAATACCTTTGGTTTTTCTGGGTCACTTTGAAAATTAATTTTATAATGGTAAATGTAGAGAAAAACGTGATTTCATAGATTTTCAATTTGAAACGCGAATAACTTCTTTTATTTCCAACGGATTTGTATTATTCAAAGAGTAAAATTTTTCCTTTCAAACAAGATATATATTTGGTAAATCGGTTGAGGATTGGCTGAGTTACAGTGGTTGAAATGTGAAAAATACGCATAAAACAAACAGAATTTATTTTTCTTCGGACTGTACGATGAAATTATGATATCAAGCCGTATAAGTTTTACATATTAAATTATATTTAAGGTACCTCGATTTCTTTGGGAGCTGCGTCATAAAACATGTGGACGGACATGTCTAAATTGTCTACAAAGTGTATCCTGACCAATAAGTGAGTATTTCGATGAGTTACAAACGGAATGACAATAAATTAATAGTTTTAATTTAATTTAAAATAGTTAAAAAGTCAACCCCAAATTAAAAAAAAGTTGGCATCTCTGTAACAACATTTGTAAAAATGATGGAAATTAAAAATTCCCAGAGTAGCCGGTTTGAGCTAAGAGTTAATGGCTTATTCCCATTCATCTCAAACATCATTATGACGTTACACAAGAACATGATTATACGAAGTTTTGTTTTTTCTATGTTTCCGCCAATATGGTGGGCACTTGCTGCGTCGCTTTTTTGTTGTTATTTTCATTTCTCCCCCCACCACCTAAAAACAAATACAACAAACACTCTTCTGTATGTATGTCTGTCTGTCATAATCATTCTATGTTGGGCTACACGTGTTTTACAAAAAAATTGCGTAAACTCTGCTCGCCTCACACACATCTCGTGTTGTTGTATCGCCATGCACACAATAGTATTCTCCACCAGCAGCAGCAACAACAACAATTAACACAGTTTTTTAATTCATTTCTCGCACTCACGCTCCCTTTCTCACTATTGGGTATTAAATGCGTTAGAAATTTAATTTGAGAGAGAGAGAGAGAGAGTTACTTGACGAGAGATACTGTGCGCTCTCACTTGTTGTGCTCCATCAAAGCTTTCCATTGCAGATTGTCTTTTCATAGGTGGTCTGTGGGATATTCGTTTTGCTCCCCCTTAGTGGTGGAAATGCAAAAGCTTTTCTCCCATCTCTGCAAACGAGTGCGTTGTGCGTTTGCATTTAATTTGTCTCCGCAAGCAGCAAACGAAAAACATGCAGTCGTTACTGAACCAATATTACGCGTTTGCAGTAAATGCGGCGTAACAATTGCTCTGGGCTGTTTGAAAATTTTTGAGGGTAGGAGATGTTATACTACTATTGTTTGGATGTTATCAAAGAAATTTCAAGTTTCTAATTCAACTAAGTTGTAACTATTCATACACACATACATACTAAGTAAATGTATCTATGTTGTTTATGTACACAAGTTTAGCTTAATTTTGAAGTACATCTTATGTAGTACATACATATTTTTATGGGACAGAAAATATTAACAAATTGATTATGAGTACATTTAAAGAGAATTTAAACTGCTGTGATTAGCTATTAATTCAAAAATCAATTATGTTATATTTAGATATCTGTAACTACTGGTCAAGAGGTTGTAGTAGCGTGCAGTTATCATACATGGGTTAAAAACTTTATAAAAATTCTAGAGCCATTTGCGACCATTTCAGCAGGTTAAACTTATCTATCTACTAGTGTCATGAGGGTTAAACTAGCAATCATATAGCACAAAAGGCCTACTAAGGCTGAAATGAATAACCACTAGAAGGATGAACATTTCAGTAGGGTAATATTTGACAAGCCAATTCAGTCATCTAACTGGCGCGAATAGTTTCACAGTTACTTTGGAAAATTAGAAGCTAAGCGCCGACCCAGGCATTAATATAAGGACAATGTGATTGCGATTGTCTATAGGTTGTTAATGGTCTAAGAAAAATAGGCAATGTAAACTATGTAAAACAAATTTGTCTGGGAAGTAGGGGAGACTTGGACACATTCGGTACTTTTTTAGAGCTCTATATCTCAGTACTAATTCAACAGATGAAAAAACTTTATGGTCGGTTGTTGTCCTCTGATACTTAATGATAAAAACTAGTACCATCAACTGAAAAAAGCGTTAAGTTCGTCCGGGCCGAACATTGAATACCCTGCAAAATAGGAATACTGACAGTTACGTAAAATGAAAATTTGGGGAACATACCAAAAAGTGGACCTATAACGACATTTCTACCAATCGATTGTTACAATCCATAATGTAGACCAAATACAAAATTTCAGTAATTTTAATGGCGGTTTTTCCTAAAAACTCTAAACCCCAACTTTGGACCTATATTATGAACGTGTGGTAGGGTGAAACATGTGTATAAAATCCTCAAAATACTGCAAAGCGGGACAACATTGTGTAGAAATTAGCGAATACTTGTCATTTTAATAATATGAAAGGTTATGCCTAATTAAGGACCGATATAGCTCAATTTCGAGGCTAATATTAATACCCTTAACCCTTAAAATCGGAACAAATCAGTTAACTATTTTAATATAAACCAGTAAGGAAAGTTGTAAAGTCGGACGGGGCCGACTATATGATACCCTTCACCACTATGGGTATATTAAACAGGACTATTAGCATGAACTTGAATGAAATAAAATATGTGATATTTATCTAAATGTGAATCTACGTAGATCTATCAATAAAGTATGTAAATCGACTTCAAACAAATATAAATAGGATACGTTATACTAATTTCAGAACGTTTTGTTTCCATTGGTTCCTTGGTGCGTCAAGTACTTAAAATCAATCTATAATAAAAGGGAGCTATACCTAAATGTGGACCGATTTTCACGAAACAACGCAGACATCAATCTAGGCTCAATTCAGTACGTTATGCCAAATTTCGTGCAAATCGAAAGATATATAGGGACTTTGGGGTACCATTTACATGAAATCGGACGAAACTATATATGGGAGCTATATCTAAATCTGGACCTATTTTCACGAAACTTTACATACATCATTCTAGACCTAAATGATTAGGCTGTACCAAATTTCGTGCAAATCTAAAGATATATAGGGACTTTGGGGCACCATTTACATGAAATCCGACGAAACTATAAGTGGGAGCTATATAGAAATCTGGACTGATTTTCATAAAACTTGGCAGACATCCTTCTAGGCTCACTTAAGTACGTTATGCCAAATTTCGTGCAAATCGAAAGATATATAGGGACTTTGGGGTACCATTTACATGAAATCGGACGAAACTATATATGGGAGCTATATCTAAATCTGGCCGATTTCCACGAAACTTTACATACATCATTCTAGACCTAAATGAATAGGCTGTTCCAAATTTCGTGCAAATCGAAAGATATATAGGGACTTTGGGGCACCATTTACATGAAATCGGACGAAACTATATGGGAGATATATCTAAATCAGGACCGATTTTCATGAAACTTGGCAGACATCATTCTAGACTCAATTCAATACGTTATGCCAAATTTCGTGCAAATCGAAAGATATATAGGGACTTTGGGGCACCATTTATATGAAATCGGACGAAACTATATATGGGAGCTATATCTAAATCTGGACCGATTTTCACGAAACTTTGCAGACATCATTCTAGACCTAAATGATAAGGCTGTACCAAATTTCGTGCAAATCGGAAGATATATGGGGACTTTGGGGCACCATTTACATGAAATCAGACGCAACTATATATTGGAGATATATCTAAATCAGGACCGATTTTCATGAAACTTGGCAGACATCATTCTAGGCTCAATTCAGTACGTTATGCCAAATTTCGTGGAAATCGAATGATATATAGGGACTTTGGGGCACCATTTACATGAAATCGGACGAAACTATATATGGGAGCTATATCTAAATCTGGACCGATTTTCTCTAAACTTGGCAGAAATCACTCGAGGCTTAATTCAGTACGTTATGCCAAATTTCGTGCAAATCAAAAGATATATAGGGACTTTTGGGCACCATTTACATGAAATCGGACGAAACTATATATGGGAGCTATATCTAAATCTGGACCGATTTTCTCGAAACTTGGCAGACATCACTCTAGGCTTAATTCAGTACGTTATGCCAAATTTCGTGCAAATCAAAAGATATATAGGGACTTTGGGGCACCATTTACCTGAAATCGGACGAAACTATATATGGGAGCTATATCTAAATCTGGACCGATTTTCACGAAACTTGGCAGACATCATTATAGGCCTAAATGATTAGCCTGTACCAAATTTCGTGCAAATCGAAAGATATATAGGGACCGTTTACATTAAATCGGTTAAATATATATATGGGAGCTATATCTAAATCTGAACCGATTTTTCCCAATTTCAATAGGGTTCGTCCTTGGGCCGATTAAGAGACCTATGCCAAATTTCATCCAATTCGGATCATAAATGCGACCTGTACTTTGTTTACAATTTAACATGGACAGACAGACGGACGGACGGACGGACATGCATAAATCGACTTAGAATGTGATTCTATGCATATTCTCAAAAGGAACCATGGGTCTATCTCGATAATTTTTGCCTGTTACAAACATATGCACAAAGACATAATACCCTGTACCACAGTGTGGTGAAGGGTATAAAAAGGGGGTTATGTGATGACTATCCCTAAAATGGGGCGAATATTAATAAATTTTGGTGTGGAGATTTGTTACCATATACGGCCACAAAATACCAATACCGAATTCGGTTGATAAATGCGCTCAAGAACCCCAAAATACCGAAAATTTGAGTGTATCATGGGGGCTACCCGAAAAATTGACCTAGATTTATAATTTTTTGTGGGAAGATTTTCTACTCAATAAGAAGTCAAAGCACTAAATTACAACCAACTCACCAACTGAAAATTGGGGGTACAGTCATATGGGGGCTACCAGAAAAAATGGACCTATATTTATAATTTTTAGTGGGGAAATTTGGTACCCAATACAAAATTTCAGCGAATTTAGTTGAAAAACACGCTCATGAAGCCCAAAAATCCGAAAATTTGGAGGTACCCTTATATGGGATTCTTTTAGACATGGCTAAATCATCATAGAATTTTACGATGATCAGGAATATATATACTTTATAGGGTCGGAAATCGTTATCGATCTGCCCACTCCTTCATATAGAAACAGATGTTCAAAAAAGACGAATGGATCAAGACTTTTGTTATTTTCCGGAAGACATGGACCGTAGAAATTGATAGTATGTCCAAGAGGAATGTTCAATCTTTAAATTAATGCTAATTACCTTTAT
Organism: Musca vetustissima; assembly: GCF_032173495.1. Lineage (NCBI taxonomy): Eukaryota > Metazoa > Arthropoda > Insecta > Diptera > Muscidae > Musca > Musca vetustissima. The sequence continues at coordinate 149,953 of NW_026874519.1, forward strand.
ATATATATTTACTCGGATGTGGGAGTTATACTAATATGATCCTAGGTTTAATATATTCTGATATTGTTTGAAGTCCAGCGGTAATTGTGTAGGGTCGGTCCCGCCCTACTATTCTGCTGCATTCACTGGGTTTATTGGAGTGTATATTCAATTTGTCACTATACCCTACATAACTATGTTGTCAGGGTTTTATAGATTTGTATGGCCCCAAATGTTAATAACGCCGCGAAATATTGGTCCTAGACTTACCTTTTAGTACCGATCATATCTCGATTAGCTTAGTCGATCTAGACATGTGTGTCCGTCCCCTGTCCTTTAAAATTTGTAAACACGATACAGGCCGCAGTTATGGACCAATCGTCACGTGGGACCGTTTTTGGGCACTGAGGGGATCAAATGAAGCAAAAAAAAAAAAACTTTATTTTTGTCTGCCTTTCTGGTCGCTCTAGAGGCCGCAGTTATAACCCAAACACCACAAAATGTTACATGAGGAAGGGGGTATGGCCAAAGAATAAGCATGACTGCTTTGATAAAGATCGGTCAATATTTAGCGGATCAAATGAACCCAGACTATTCACTCCTGAAGGAAACAGACCCGAAAATTTGAGATACTATATCCAAAAAGAGCAATTGACCTTGAAGTTGATAACAATTATATTGTTGTATGTACTCGGATATATTTAGTATCACTATTACCCCACAAGAGGGCAGAAATGTCGCGTTGATAGCATTGAAATTTTACATGAAGTTCCAGTTATGGCCAAGGACGACGCCTATAAGTTTGAGATAATGAACTTTTTAATTTTTAAATCGCTCTAGTTGCCGTTATTACAGGCACAACATCACACATTTTACATGATAAATTAGATCTAACCAACTACTTAGAACGGCTATTTAGATGATGATCGGGCAATATTCCGTGGGTCAAATCAACCATGGCGTAAATATTCACCATGGAAAACAAGATATGGAAAATACACAGGGTAAAAAAGTTGTGATGTTGACCTATGATCGGTAAAGAGGGTGCAATAGTCGGAGGAGATTCCATCCGAAATATTCACGGGAGACCCCATAAAGATTATGTATTTACGTCGGTTGAAATCACTATAGAGAGATAATGCTTTGAAATTATGCATATTGGTATTACTCCTAGGATGTTTGGTATTGAAAATCAGATGAGATATCGGTCAACGTTTTGGTATAGCCCCCATATAATTGTACCCACAAATATTCAGTATTTTTGGCACTTTGTTTTTCTTACCAATTTCACTGTAATTTTCTCTCATTGGGTATCAAAAATGATCAATATTGGTCCCCATATAACGGTACCCCTATTATTCGGTATTATGGGGAGTTTGAGCACGTTTATCACCCAAATTGTCTGTAATTTAGTACATTTAATGCACATTGAGTAGTAAATATACCAAAAAAAAAAATTATGAATGTGGGCCACATTTTCGGATATGGGACTTTGGGTACGTTTTTCAACCGAATTGGCTCCAATTTGATATTTTAGATTCTAATTTTGTAGATAATCGGTATACCAAATATTTTCAATATTCACATTACCATTGCGCACGTTTTTCAACAGAATTCACCGTAATTTGGTATTTTGGGTTCTCATGGGGCTCAAATCTTCCGAATAAAAACTAGAAAGCTAAATCGTCATAAATTTGTGTTTATCAAGAACATAAAGGGGTTTCGATAATCATTTCGAAGTGTTGCATGGAAAGGTATTAAAACTTTTTCTGGAAAACAATGATGTATACAGAATTAGAAATTGATATTCCATAAAATAGAAATTAAACTCAATTGTCAATTCGAAACAAGAATTATTAAATTCAATATTTATGCATTTACATTATATTCTCATGAAAAATTCCAAAACAAGCTATTGAAAACATCGAAACAAAATGAAAATTAAAATAAGACTTTTTATTCTCTTGAATAAAACCTAATTGCATTTATAATCCTTTCGAAGAATACAATTCCCCTTTTCTATTATCTTTTGACTTAAAAACTAAAGGTATTCAAATGAAAATAAAACCAAAAATCTATCTCGAGCTAGATATCTATCTATTATCATATAATAGTGCATTAGGACGAGCAGCCATTCATTGTTGGACTAGAAAACAAGATTTCAATACAACAAAAAACAAAGCGGGATAGAATGGAACAAATAGCATAGGGAATCCTGAATTTCATGTAATTTGCATATGACTGCCTTACTGAATGAATGAGTGTGACTATTTTGGTACAACAGAACATAAAGGATCAAAAACAAATGTATGTTTGTATGTGTGTGTATGTCTATCATATTCCCTAAAAACATTCGAAAAATTGAAACGCATATAAATCCCAAATTTCTTAAAACTCACCCCTTGGGTGTCATATAGCTAGAGCTAGTGAGGGGCGAAAATGACACAAGAGAGCATACTAGCATTTTGGATTAAGGATAATGCAATGCAAAGGATTCTAAGGATGCCCAATTCTGTATCCCATAGAATATGCAATTTAACCCTTTTATGTTCTCACAAAATGGAAAGGAGATTTCACATAGAAAATGTATGCGAAGAGCGGACGAACGAACGAACCATCGAATGACACAATCTGGGAAAACTAATTGAATTTGATGAAATGACAGTCAGGTCGGGCGAGTACAATCCTGCGACTGGCATCACCAAAGCCAAAACAAGGGATACACAATAAAGTGTGGTTTGAAAAGGAAAAGCAATAGAAAAAGGAAAACCACCATAGCGTAGCATGTGGATGAATGGATGGAGAGCAATAAAATGCTGCATGCGACAAATGCGTTGGCTCCGTTTGTGACACCAATGACGACAGCACCGCACCGTACAGCCAATGTTGTAATCATACAGTAAGCTAGAAGTAAATTTTAGCACAACATTCCAATTGGATTACGAAGAAGCAAGGAAACGCTGCACACACGCACAACTCGTTCTTCGATACCAATCGCCGGAGTTGGAGAGTGTTGCAGTGTTGCCGTTTTTCAAATGTTTCATTGCGTGGCAAATCTGGTCGAAACAATTATCCCTAAATGAAATGAAAACCAGTTAGCGTAGCAGTATAGCCGACCATATATAAATATAACTTTCTGTGGTCCTATATGCTGAGCTTGGACAATATTTCGCGATATTTGCACCATTTTGACCGACTAGAGGTCAAAACATTTTACTAATATTCAGTATATCCCTTTTAAATATTTGTCCATATTCCCTTCAACGTGGGTTGTGTTGCAATGTTCGGCTTTCAATTGTGGCCTTTAGATCGACTCGAAAAAAATACAATTATTTTATTATCTGATCATCACCGAAAATTATAGGCGTAGTCTTTGACCGTACCAGGATCCTCATGGAAAATTTCAAAGCGATCAGCGCTATATTTCCGACCTCTAGTGTGATAATGGGTTACTAAATAATATATGAATACGTAAGCCCATATAAATATTTAAGTGTAATTCCCACATCCGAGTACATATGACAATATAATTGTGATTAATTTAAAGGTGCAATTTCTCGGGTCTATATAATTCGCTATAGAATACAAATTTTCTATGTTTGGGCCATTTGGATGGGATGTTTGGGTCATAATTGCGGCCTCTGGAGCGACCAGAATATCAGACAAAAATAAAGTTTTTGGTACATTTCATACCCTAAATATTAACCGATCTTTACCAGAATCAACAGGTTTCTTCATTGGCCAGAACCCATCATACATGCAAAATTTCATTAAGATTGGTCCATAACTGTGGCCTATATCGTGTTTACAAATTATAATGGACAGATGCACGGATACACATGTCTAGATCGACTCAGCTAGTCGAAATATGACGATCGGTATACTTAAAGGTTGGTCTAGGACCAATATTTCTCGACGTTACAAACTCTTGGGGCTGCACATAGTTGTGTAGGGTATTAATAAGTGGAAAACGGGTTACTGGCTATATGAAGATTTATTGTTTCTTAATAATATTATTTATAGGCCATAAGCTCATACGATACATTTTTAAACATGTTCGTACATAAGAGGACTTCAGACGAGATTACCCAAGACTACTTAGCACACATCACCCAAGACTCAGATCAGTACGCTATGCCAATTTAGTGCACATCGAAAAATATATTCGGACTTTGGTGTACCATTTACAAAAAATCGGACGAAAATATATATGGGAGCTATATTCAAATCTGAACCGATTTGCGCAAAACTTGGCACACATTATACTAGGCTCAAGTCAGTACGCTACGCCATATTTCGAGTAAATCGAAGGATATATAGGAACTTTGGTGCACCATTTACATAAAATCGGACAAAAATATATATGGGAGCTATAGCCAAATCTGAACCGATTTTCACGAAACTTGGCACATATTATACTAGGCTCATTTCAGTACGCTATGCCCAATTTCGTGTAAATCGAAGGAACTATAGGGACTTTGGTGCACCATTTACATAAAATCGGACTAATAGATATATGGGAGCTATATCCAAATCTGAACCGATTTTCACCAATTTCAATAGGGTTCATTCTTGGGCCAAATAAATGAGCTGTACCAAATTTTATCCAAATCGGTTTATAAATGCGACCAGCAATCGAAGGAAATATAGGGACTTAGGTGCACCATTCACATAAAATCGGACAAAAAAATATATGGGAGCTATAGCCAAATCTGAACCGATTTTCACGAAACTTGGCATTATACTAGGCTCATTTCAATACGCTATGCCCAATTTCGTGTAAATTGAAGGAACTATAGGGACTTTGGTGCACCATTTACATAAAATCAGACAAAAATATATATGGGAGCTAAATCCAAATCTGAACCGATTTTCACAAATTTTAATAGGGTTCATCCTTGGGCCAAATATATGAGCTGTACTAATAGAGTTCATCCTTGGGCCAAATAAATGAAATGTACCAAATTTTATCCAAATCGGTTTATAAATGAGACCTGCACTTTGTTTACAGTTTTACATCAACAGACGGACGGAAGGACATGAATAAATCGACTCAGAAAGTAATTCTATGCGTATTCTCCAAAGGAAGTATGGGTCTATCTCGTTTCGTTTTTCCTGTTACAAACATATGCACAAAGTCATAATACCCTGTACCACAGTTTGGTGAAGGGTATAAAAATGCCGAATCAAATAAAGATCCTTGACATAGGAAAATACATTTCAAAACGAAAGACTGTAGAGGGTATATACACTTTGACGCGATAAAAAATTACCTTATCGATATTCTGTTTTAGACCACTTATTTCCGTTTCAGATTCGATTTTCAAATGTCAGTCTTACCGGCTGGTGCGCAGGATAACTAGCTAATGGAATGTTTGATTTGTTCCAAACTTTGCACATCGTGACATTTTTACCAACATGAAGATCAAATATGGTACCTATCAGTTCTGGAATCTCCACCACCGTCCCCCATAGAATCAGTGCAAACCAATGTCAAAAATCAGAGTTTGTCAGTCAGTACATACATTACATCATACTTTGAGGGCATATACTAAGTTAACTATCGGTATAACGATTTAAATGTTATCAGGCCCATTCATGTATTTGTATTTGTTTATAAGACAAATGTATTTTATATACCCAGTATTCAAAGTTGAAAAACCTGTGGTTGTCAGTGGTGTAAACATGCAAAATGTTTGCTCATTCGTTATGTACCGAGCGTTGATTGTATTGTTTTAATTATTAGAAAAATACCAAAAATGAATTTATTGGCATTACAGTAATCAAAATCAATAAAAATAATTTCTAAAAAAAACCACCTAAACCTAAATTCATTCCCTGTCCATTTGGCAACCCTATACACAAATATTAAATGAGAAAGGGGAAATGCAAATACAGCAATGAACGAACGAACGAAAATAAATTCTGCATTTGCAGTCCATTAAACGAATTGCCGCCATACTCATCAGCAAGAGCTTCAAACGAAATAAAAGTTTGCAGCAACGAAGAACACCCATACAAACGCACGCATTTCCTAAACAAAATCAAAGGCACACACACGAGAGAGAAGAGTATCTCACAGATACTCTGCGCGATAAAGAGTACAACTTGATTTTGAGATACATTGAGAGCAAAGTGCTGTGTTTTGCTTTGTTTTTTCTGTATTTCCTTTTGTTACTGCGTTCTTCGTGTTGGGTGTGTGTGTGTGCGTTTAAAACTTAGTGAATTGCTTGCTTGTTGGTTGGGCTTTTTTTCGTACCCCATCAAACAAATGATTTGCAATTTTCTGCCGACGTCGAGGTGGCAGCGCTGTTAACGTTTTCTACTCGACTCTTTGGTAAACACAAATAATGTTGCGCTTTCTGAACTCTCTCTCGGCTCTCTCTGCCTGTGTGTTATGTATGCTCTGCGAGCGCGCTTTTTTGCGCCTATTAGTATTTTTGTTTGAATTAGAATTCGGTTGTGTGATGAGCGATGACTGAATGACTGACTGCGTTTTGTTATGTTTGCATGTTGGAAGGAGCTTCGTAGGAAATTTTAACTCTCCCAATGAGTAAAGCTAACGTCGAGTGCGTCTGCGATATGTGTACTACAACGATGTGGTGGGGATACAATGGCATTGGCAACAACTACAACTAAATAGTGGGGCAACATATTGAAATGCGCTCTTTGCATTTTTTGTTAGAGAACAACAACAACAACGGTAATTGAATGAGTGGTGTTGTGCTGCCTTTGGCTGCGCTGCCTCTGTTGGCAACTCTTGCTTGCGTTTGGTTAGTTGTGCCGTTGTGCTTGTTGTTGTTGTTATTATTGCTAGTGCTATACTGTACGTATATGTGTGCGCGCCCTGACTGGCATTGCTGCGATTGCTATGCTGCTACTACTACTACTCATGACTGATTCTGCCGACTCTGTTGTGCGGCTTGTGTATTTGCTGAAAGCAAGCAAACCGTGAGTGACACACAACGCAGCCAAAAAGCATACAACAGTGGTTTTCGGTGGTTGGTGGGCCAGAAACGCAATTCACAAATTTCATGTTCGTCTATTCGGACCTAGGTTTCGGAGGTGCTCGCTCGCTCGTCGCAGTGTGTGCACTATTACACGTCTCGTAACGTTTTTTCTTAAGTTTTTGTTCACCGAAATATAAAAAAATTAAATACAACAAAACAAAAAATTAAAACAAACATCACACAAACAAATTCAATATTATTAATAACAACAACCACAAAATTATTACAATAATACAACAACAAAAAAATAAATAAATTAAATAGTTAAACAAATTTCTTTCCACCACCAACTACAACAACAACAATAACATTTGCAAAACATCAAATATCCCCCCAAATGAAAGCTACAAGAAAAAATGCATTAAAGAAATGACAAAGAATTTTTTTTGTATGAAAAAGAAAATTTAAGTTTTGAATGAAAACATTTTCCACGGATTAAAGTGAAGGAAATTACAAAAAGCAAAAAGCATCGTAAAAGCAGTGCAGGAAAAGTGCATCATCTTCTCCTTGCAGTGGAAGCAGTTAAGAAAAAACGGCAACAACAAATTGCAAAAAAAAAAAAAAAACGAATAAAACCCTTTGCATGGCAGAAAAAGCGGTAATAATTTATTTTTGAAGAAAAAAATATATTTTAGTGATAAATTTAATAAAGAAAAAACAAAAATTAATAAGAAATCAAAGAAGAAAAAAATAAATAAACAGAAATTGGATAATAAAGTGACTAAGTGAATTTTCTTTATTATAGTGCAAAAAGTAATAAAAAAAGTTAATAAAATTATTTATTAGAAAATAAAATGTATGCAGATATCAGCAAATTATGCTTTTTACAAACTACATATTATTTAATATTATAAACAGTCAAAACTGTAATTAAAAAAATAACAAAGATAAAATAAATGTTTAAAAATTCAAAAAAAAAAAAAATAAATAAATAAATGTTTATTGTCAAAAAATAAAAAAATAAGTTTTATTTTACAAACATTAAATCATTTATAAACATTCAAAAATAATAAATGTTTATTGTTAAAAAAAATTATAAAACAAAGTTTTATTTTACAAACATTAAATATATATATATATATATATATATAAGAAATAAAATACAAAATTTTAAACATAAATAAATTATTTTCTATTAATTAATATGTAAACAAAAAAATTGAGTGAACAGTTGTCAAAAAATTGAGTAAATAATAAAATCAAAAAAGCTGTAAAAACTGTGTGCACTTATGACAATAATAAATATATAAAAAATTAAAAACAACTAAAAATATTAAAAAAATAATAATAAAATATTTAAAAAGAATTACAGAACATAAACAATTTTTATTTTTGCATAACATTTTCTCAGTGTATACATTGTAAAAATGATGGATTACCCCGAAAGCATGGATTAAAAAACAACTATTTTTTCAAAAAAAACATATTCTCAGGATAAGTAAAAAAATCTGTAGGACCTTCACACCTATTAGGTCTATTTCTTGACTAATTTTATTCATTCGCACAAAAAAACAACACTGAACCCCTAACTAAATTTTGATCCATAAAATAATTTTATTTTTGAAATTAGAAAAATGCCAAATACACCTGCAATTAAATTTTGTTTTCGAAAAAACGTGAATCTATGATTAATTTTGCTCACATTTTGACTATAATCCTATCAATTGGACGCCATTTATAGAGAAAATGATTTTTTTTATTTTTTTTTTAATTACTTGCATACACTTGATTGCTTTTTCCCAGGAGAAAATCGAAATCAATTTTTTATATATCGAGCGATTTTTTTTTACGGATAACCAAACAATTAATTTCGGATATAATTGGCTTTCTTTCCATTTCTAAGATTTCTATAGAGGAGTATAATATCATAAGGTTTTTGCCAACATTTTGACGACAATACTATTTATTGGGCGCCATTTCCACAATAAGGGAACATATCACACATTTTCTGAATATTTTTTTTTCTACTGATTTGCAACCATATCACATCGAACGATACTGTTATAGAAACCAAAATCGAGCCAGAAATATATATTTATGTCGTAGAATCAAAAATATCATATTCTAATATCAGTTACCTTAAAAATTTTAAATTGGGCGCCATTTGTGCTGAAAATGGTTGATATTGCACATTATGTTTTAATAATTGTGCGCCATGTCTTCCTCTACTAAATCGTTACTTAAATAAATTCCTAAAAAATACAAAAAACTCAGCGTTTCCCCTATAGTACCCTGACGAATTCAAATTCTTTTGTATATCTATTAACATCAGTATAGTGTTCAGATATATCTGACCTAACTCTGCAAGATCTGAACTGGCTAACTAAATATCTTTCTCTCAATCAAGATCAGCAAATCTATTGAATAGAAATTATAATAGAGAGTTCAAATTTAAAATTGCTCACATAGTTTAGAAATTTTCCGAAGATCGGTCAATCATGTCAGAATATGAAAATTTTCTGTCAGTCGGACAACAAATAATTTTAGATTAAAAAAATTCTTCTTAATTCACAATCAAAAATGCTTTGTTTTGTAAGAATTAATTTTCCAGCAGATTTCAGTCATTTTATGCCAAATCTTTTTCAACAAAATTGGAACCTTTTTCGGACTACAGTCCAGTTAGAACAGAAAATAATTCAAAGCGAACTCATTACGATTTGACTTACGTTTGAAATATATAACGAACCCAGTAGAATTATTCGAAATAGTTCAGACATTGTTCAGATTTGTCTGAAGAGGGAAATAATTTTAAATGGAATTTTATGAATGAATTGGGCAAATAGTTCACCTTTTCCGTGCAGAACTCAACAAAGCACATACTTCAAACGTATTTCGAAGCCTGATAATTTTTTAATTTTATTTCCAAATATAAGATTTATAATCTTTGAGCTCTCTACTAATAAATTCGAATCTTTTTTAAAAAAGTGTATCATTTACTTCCAAAAGAAGTTCGAAAACCTCCCCTCCCATACTACTTTTCAATTCGCATTTTGTTTTTTTTTTGTTTGTTTTTATCTAAACACTGCAGTACAAATAAAAAAATCAAATCAAACTAAACCGACAAAAAACAATCATCCGAAAAAAAACGTTCTACATATACACAACATGCACTTTAGATTAGATCGTGGTCAGTCGTCATCATCCCCTTTTTGACTGCATAGCCTGCCTAGACATATCCTTTATTATTTTCCCCCCCTCTCTCTCTCTCTCTGTCGGCATACATTCACTGCAATGCACTGCCACCAAGGGGGAAAACGACGAAATGAAAATCTTATCAGAAATCTTACTATGAATTTTCCAATGAATGATTTTACATGAATTGGAAATTTTTTACAAAAAATAAAATCCCAAAAACAAAAACACCACAACACCCCATTTAAAAGGAGGGTTGATACGATGGTTGCAATGCAGTTAAAATACAGCTGTTCAACTACGACTACAACTACTACTGTAACTGCTGCTCCAGCTCCTGCTGCCACTGCTTCGGCTGCATACACACACGTTCCGCATTTGCAAACAGAACAAAAACAAAAGCCGGCTTTCTCTTAATGTAAAACCACGTTTTCTGTGCAATTGATGGGTGGTGGTGGTGGTTGCAATCGGGTGGTAGTTTGAATTGCAAGGATTCTCCTTAGTGATGTGAATGAGGATGATGATGACGACGACAACGATGTTACTGCATCAACGTAACAAAATTGTGTACTACTTGTATATCCTGCTGAGGGGTTTTTCACAATTATGCAGTATTGCAGTTTTTTCCTTAATATAAAAATGCATATAAAAATGTTGTGTGTATGTGTGGATGTATAGAAGGCATAAGTGCTTGGAAGTTGGGATGATGCCATGGACTGCAAGTCACCACTGAAATTTGTTGTAGAATTTTTTTAGATTTGTTGTGCTGTGTGCGATTTTCCATAGCCCAGCAAACATATTTGGGGATTGAATAATCATAATAAAATATATAATTAAATATTAGTTTTTTTTGGAAATGATAAGAAAAATATTGAAACCGAAAAAATAATATTAAAACACATTCCTAAAAAACAAAAAAATATAATTATTTAAAATATATTAACTATAACTATCTTGAACCGAGCAAATATTTTAAATGATTTTAAAACATAATTTGAAAAAATTTGAATTTAATACATAATTTGGTTAAAAGGTTGGCCTCTAAATATTTTAAAGAAATTCTGTGAACGATCGAACTAAATAAAACATGTTCTTCATTGTAATTTCCATACTCCATTGAGAAATATAAACAAAATTAAAAAACTCCCAGATTATAGCTCCGATAGGCCCTCAAAGAATAATTTCAATTTAAAAAATATTTCAAAGTTTCAAATTTATTTAAAATATTTGAGAATGATAGACTGTTTTACAATTGATTATTGCAAGCCTGATTGGCTTTTAAAATATTAAAAAAATCTAAAAAATGTATTAAAAAAAAATCTAAAAAATTAAAATTTACATATCTTGAAAATAAAGATTTTTTGTGTAGATTAATTGTTGGAGCTTCAAAAAATATTCACCTATTCCCTAGCTACATATTTTTTGATTGAGCAGCCATGAAAAAAAATTATAAAATATTCAAA